>NW_017305451.1:1295348-1300015 GCF_001594115.1 Trachymyrmex septentrionalis
AGGGATGTGGCGAGAGTGTATTTTCGATCGAAGAAAATCTCTGGATCAGAGAGAAGAAGAACACGCTAGCTTGCAAAATTAATTATATTCATTCTTACAAGAAATAATACGGCGTAAATAAATTAAATACAGGGTGTCCCATTCATCACCGGTCGATTTGAATTTCGCGCTATTTTTTAAATTTTGGGAAAAGATCGGTGGTCTGTCAAAAAAGCCGAGGCGGCCATTTTTTGGAAGATATCATATTCCATTATTAACTCCCAAGTTTGTACTTTTAAATAAAAAAAAAATTATCAAGATTACTTCAACCGTTTGAGTTTTATTCAAAAAGTAGATCGATCGGTGATGAATGGGGACACCCTGTAGATATAAATGTATGTTTAAAATCTGTCGATTGTATAAAAATTCGACGGCTCTCTTGTAATATCTGTAATAAAAAGAGAAACGTATCATTAGAATCGTCTCTACTGAGAATCCAAACATTTCTTTACATTCCATTTAGCGACATCTCTGTTTTTATACTTGTGTCTACTACGTGTATTTATCAATTAGCGTTACCCATAAGACTACTTTTTATTAGTCGGAGTCGCGAGAACGTGCGTGTGTGTGTGTGTGTGTGTGTGTGTGTGTGTGCGCGCGACGAGGTCGCTCCAGCGCTTAAAGCTTAAAACTATCCTCTTACTCGATCACACACCCCACCCACGCTGTGCCCCACGTAGATCCCAGGTTATATTTGTATTCCTTGATGCTTCAGCCACGGCACGGGGTTGGATTAGCGCAAATGGTAATCCCGTAGGCAAAGCGCGGCATTACACGCGGTAGCTACACGGTGTGTTTTTACAACGGGGACACGTTAACGCCCCGCGTCACTTGTTTCGTGTTTGCTCGCTCGTTTGATCTTTAAGCGCGCTTCATTTGACGCTTATTTGCCTTGCGACAGCGGCGCGTGTGCCCCATCTCGCGCCGCTACTCCACGTCCGCGAGTAGCAACACGCTGGCCTCCGAGTCTGAGATTTCTCAGCTCGTTTGCGAGGGAACTGGGAAAGGGAATTGGCGAGAGAGGAGAAAAGTCGAAGGGACTGATTCCGATTATACAGAACGAGAGAGCTGCTCCCTTGCGCTCCGCGAGTCGAGCATATCTCGTTCGCGCACCCCTTCATTGTTTCGCATCTTTCTCTTATTCTTCCAAATAACGCGCGATTGTGAAGTTTAGGATATTAAACGAAAGTGTGGAGAATTTGGAAAAATGTCCGTAGAATGGAAATACGACGAGCTACTACGAGAAATTCAGATGTACAGTATAGCGTTGTATCTCTCCCGTATGGCCATCGTTCGATGAGCTCCTTTTAATCTCATCAAGTGCCAAGACGTTCAACTGCACTGCGCACCACTGCACCATTCTCGTCGAACCAGCGAGAGTCTCATATCCGAGAGATTACCTCCGACCTCGCACCACGTAATGGCACTCGAAGTGTGCCGTTCAATTTTTGGCGAGGCCAAAACCTGGTTGCGAAGGAAAAACTGATCGTCTCGAGATCTCTCTCTCTCTGCGTCCGTGCGCAACAATTTGCGTATGCGTGACGATTAATTCTTCCGTAACTGACGCCGCCGTCAGAAGGCGCGGATGTGAAAAATTTCGGACGGCCGGTAATGAGGCGCGTTCACAAAAGGGCCGCGTTCAACGTCGGACGGCCACTGTCATTTGTTCTTGGATCCATGGTCATTTATCTGAACGCCGGCCCTGGGCTCGCTCGCTCGCGCGCAGCCCGGCTTTTGTTGCACACCGTCAAAACAGCATCGCGCAGCATTAACGACTCTCGTTCTCCCATCGCGCACCACCCTCTCTATATGGACAGGGTGGTGGCTCCGGCATATCGTCGGTGTCGGTCTGTAATGACGCGTTCTTTGACAAATTTCTATCGCCGATAGACACCCGCACGTTGCGTGACTCCCGCAATAGTCGCTCGTCGCTCGTCGAAATTGTCTCAAGAATGACGCATTCATATGAAAGATTATCAATACAATAGAGACAATTCGTCAACTCATCGTTTCGTTCGAAATGATTGTCTATCGATCGCATCCTGATAAAAAAAAGAAATGTAACGAAGATGGATAATAATCTCTGTATTTATAACAACCGATTCACGTTCTCCAACGTGTCAACGATCGGAAATAATTGATGCGCGAGTTGGATAGGAGGAAAATCGCGCGAGATACTGGAGAAATGTTAGCGCTTAAAGGCCATCGATAGATTAACGTGTGGCTTTGTGTAATCTATTAAACGTTACGTGCGTATTTGATTGCACATTAGCGCGTTATCGATAACATTGTTACGTGTCATTAAAAATTTACACAATCAACGTGTGTGCGTTATGTTACGTGCGCGTGTATGTTACGTACACGCGTCTGCCACTGGGTATCCAGAAATTAACAGTTCGCGCAAACAGGAATATATTAATCGCGCTTACTTATTAATATGATATTACGCGAAATTATATCGTCGTAACTCATTCCGCGTAGTGATTTGTGTAGCGTCTAATGTATGATAATTATCGACCGTAGCTCCCCGCGCGATAAAAAGTACACGCACGCTTCCAACAGCTAATAATCTATGAGAGTCGTTAAGAATTCAGATTATGTATCGCGGCTTCTAATCACCGTTTACAGGTATCCATGACAGTCGGTATATTAATCAAATCTATTTTTCCAATAAAAGAGAGAGCAGGATATATATCGTAGTTCAGCTCGCTGTTATACTTCCCGATGTTTTGAACGGGTTATGGACTATATGGCTGATTATTATCTGCGTAACTAGATTTTAAACCAGTTTACCATTAGCAACGATCATCCACTGCAGCCTTGAATACACATATTTCTGTAGTATTTATAAGCTACTGAAATAGATAAATTCTCAGTTACGAAGTCTAGCTCTATACTGGTATATACTGAATATTTCATTTCATCGAGTTGTAATTAGATCGAACAGTGTTTTTTTTTAAATTATAAAAATTGCTCTAGATATTTATAATAACTTCGATTAATAATTCAGTAAATAAATAGCATGTAATAATATGCGGAATATGTAAGAGGTAGTCACAAACTGATAAATGTGGGAACATCGTTGAGTGAAGTATCACGTTGAATAATTTTCTTTGCTAAAAAAAAAATTAAAAATCAAAGTTTCGTCGTTAATGCATTTACATTTATAATAAGTGTTAAATAAATAAAAAAATCCAAGTAAATAAAACGTACATTTTTAAATAAAGATGCTGCATTATAAGATCCAACTGGATCTTGGGAATCTCACATATGGGAATATCTCATATCAGGATATTCAAGTACAACCGATGATTTTCGGTTGACAATCACAGTGGCACCACCCACCGAGAGAGCCGCGGGTACTATTAGCATCCCAGATTATTGTCCAGAGACAATTGACCGCCGCGGGTCACGACAGTACGAGAAACCTGCTGAATTTATCGTAATTTTATGTATGGCACAATCAGCGGGCTCGCGGTGGCGGATAAAAAGGAAAGCGAAGCGGCAATGATTTACTGCCCTTTAAGAACGCTACGCATAGAGGCGATGCTGGACCACAGCAGTGGAGGTGTTACGTGTTTCCGACGCAGCGCATTGAAAGCGATACCTTGGGATGCATTCTTAAAACAGACATCATTTGGAGGAGCGTGGTGGAGAGAGAGAGAGAGAGAGAGGTAGCTTACGAAACCGGTTTCGTATTTAGTCCAGCGATGCGTTTTCGATGACTCATATTAATTTGTTATTTATAAGAAATACAAAGTATCACTCACACACGTGACACTCACGGTGTTGTCATAGAGAGAGAGAGAGAGAGAGAGAGAATCGAAACTTGATAATTATTAATACATGCGCGGAGCAAGACTGTTATTTTTCAATTTTCGACCGCTGTGATAATTACCGTTCTAGTTGCAAACTGATAAAGTTAATAAGCGGCGACATTGCACAGTCGGCGCGTCGGTGATGATTAACCGTTGTTATCCGCGCGCGCGCGCGAGATGTGTGTACTTTGGTGGCAAATGGAAACTCGACGGGTATGTTATTAAGACATTGATCGTCGGAACGATTATCGCTACCTAACTTTCACACGTAGGTACCTCTCGACCTACCTAGCGCCCGCGGCGAGCGAGCGAACGCGACGCCGCGACCGCGATGAGCGAATTAGGTGCCTTAAAGAGCGCTGATTGCCTCACTGTGAGATCGATGCGAGATTTTCTAAGGCCATTACTGCAGCGCACGGTGTACATCACCGGCGCGGCATCGGAGGTTTTTGTTTTTGTGGGGGGCAAGTAAGATGAATGACGAGAGGATTAATCGTCTCGACCGAGGCGGGGACGGCAGAAACACCGCCGTGGCTCTAAAACTGTAAGCGCTGCTTCGCGAGCATGTAACTGGTAATCGGTTGCGCACGTAGTTAAGTAATTTATGCGTCATGCAATCACGGATCTGCTACGGATTGAGTATACGGCGGTGAAAAAAAAAAAAACCGAGAAGCTTGATCTACGAGATTTACTACCTCTCGTACTCGGTCTGGTGAAGATATGAAAGCTCTCTCTCTCTCTCTCTCTTTCTCACTCACACACACACACACACACACACACACACACACACACACACACACACACACACAC
>NW_017305451.1:1300115-1304278 GCF_001594115.1 Trachymyrmex septentrionalis
ACACACACACACAGAAACAAATGTCTGCTCCATGCTCTACCAGCGTAGAAGTCTTCTCGTTATACATCGAAGGAAAATACAAAAGATTCATGCAGCATTGAGTGTTCCAGCAATATCGCAGCAACATTGCAACGTTTCAGCAATATTGTAGTAACATTGGAAATGTCGCAAGCTTCTTGCACAGTATGCTGCATACGGGGAAACGTGTCCACAACCTGATTGTTAAAGCATTCCGACAAAGCCTCATCCGAGTGAGTCGCGTAGTCGATTTTTCCTCAACGAAAATTCTAGAAAGAAATTGATAGCTTCGAATCGAAGGTAATGGGTGAGTAATCAGGGATGCGTAAAGTAATAGACAAGACTCGTCACACGCATATATCCGTCCCCGTCCCTGAACGAGAGATCAGCTGGTGGCTTTACCTAACGATCGGAAACGATCTCGCGGCTCTTATGACTCGACTCGACGGCTGGCTGGTGTGTACGCGGTGCAAAGACCCGGCATACTTTGTAACCTCATATACCGTGGCTAATTGACACGCGAGGCGTAGGGTATCGCGTCGTGCAGGCGACGATAATCTGGGAAACATTCACAGTCCCCTGCATTATACTTTATAATGGTAGTCGGGCGGAAAAAAACTCGAATGAGGAATCGACGCCGACATTCAATTTTCTTGCCGGATTGATGGCGCGGTCGACGTGGAGGAGGTGAGAGGAGAAGGAACGGCGGAAGGGTATCGCGCGAAGGGAGGCGAGGGAGAAACGCCGCGCCGAGCGGCGGAAAAAGTCGTCCTGGTGGGTTGTAACCACCTCCTCTCTCTCGGAACTCTTTTATGCCACGCGAGCTGAACGATCGGTTCTTAATGAAGACGTATTATGTTGTTGTCGAGGACGTATCATTTAATGCACGAGCTGTTAATTCGCTATTTCATAACTCGCTCGTTTTGCCGTATATCATACACTCCGAGGACTTATTCTTGTAACGTTTGCGCGCGTGATCGCAAGTGAATTGATTTTACACTTGTAGAAGGCGATTACGACCGGTGTCAATGTTAATGTGCGATAATGTGCGTAAAAAGAATCGTTGCATTACGCAAAGTTGCATTGCCAAATTATCAAGTACTATCGAGCAATATTTTTTCTTTTTTTTTTTTTTTTCTTCTTCTTTAGTCGGCGATGGTGTCGCGCAGATTCTCGTTTCTCGAGAATTTCTTCAAGTGTTACTCGTCACGTTCGCGACGACGGATGTGGTTTCGCGCGAAAATTCTGAAATCGTCTTCTCGGAGTTGGGGAAACAAGTGCCACGAGTTACGTCACGCGGGTGTCGAGAATTTCAGAGTTGATACGTCGCTTTTGGCGGATGGGGGAGATAGAGAGAGAGAGAGAGAGAGAGAGAGAGAGGGAGGAGGAGGGAGAGGTCCCCAAGGCGGGACGAATGAGATATGTGGTAGGCGGGAAAAAAACAAAGCGCTCTCTTGGAGGACCACCGTGGAATCGAGTGTTACTTGTCTTCGCCGCCGCATCGAGCGTCCCCGCGGGCGCACTTGAAGTGCGCCGGTCGAGGGGGGGTGAAACGGTCAAATCGATACAGTGTTTTGTTTTAAGTGACGCTAAAAGGGTCTGACGAGACAAAACATCGGGGGACACTCCCCCCTTCGTCGATGTCGTGCTGTCGGTGAAATTTCCGTGGCGCGCCATCTTGCCATTTGTCCGCTATCTCCGCAGGGTGTTTGCGCTTAGACAAATTGCGAATCGAACCCTCGTTTCCTTGCCGCGGAACAGAAACGTAACATTCGTATAAACGCGTGTTCCCCCGTAAGAGAGAGAGAGAGAGAGAGAGAGAGACAATTATGACTACGATATTATCGTTCGGGGATCTGTATTGGATTAATGAAATTATTACGTGGGATTTTGCAAATGCGCGGGGAGCGAACGCGCGGCTCGTAACAGGCGATATAAAAGACCCAATTGAAATCAACAGTATTTACGTAACGATAACAATTTTCATGAAGGAAGGAAGAAGGGGGAAAAAAAAAAAGAATCGCAACCACGTCGTACAATATTTTCCAAACGAGCGGCCGTCATTTGGAAAACACAAAGTACCAACAGCGGTCTCTCTGTTAATAAATATGCGCGGTTTTGCGAAGCGTTCGCCGGAGACCTGTGACGGGGCGCGTCGCTTTCCGCGTTTCCTCCCCGGACCCCGGACAGCCGAGCGGACGCATTACATCGTTGATAAGTTTTTTCAATTCGCGAACGTTAAAAAACAAACGCGTTGCCTTCGGTGCCGGTTGGTCGCGCGGGCGGTCGATCAAAGCACCGGCATTGTGACGAGAAACACGAATTCCTGGTCTGGAAACGAGTGTTTTAACAACGCCAACTCCCCCTCTGTCTCCCTGCGCGCTCCCCCCCCCCTCCCCCTCCCCACGAGCGCCGCTCGTGTCGCTGTTCCCCAACTCACCACCCCCTTCCCCCCTCTCACCTCCCCTCGGTGCCCGGGCACGGCTCTCAAAATCTATTTTCATCGGCGGACAGATGTAACTTCGCTCTCTCGTGGCAGCGACGCGTGCATCGATCGTCAGATGTCTCTCGCCCACCTCCCCTGCATACGCTCTCTCTTCAATCTGCAGTCAATTGTTTCCAGCTAAACTGTTTGCCTTTCAGTCGGCACCCTTTTGCCGCGCAGCGCCGTCTATTTGCCCCGTTAAATGCGGCGCGCTTTCGAGACGCACCGAATTTTCGACGCGAGGCGTCGAGACGTTGGATCGCGTCGTGGAGACTTGACGAAAGAGAGAAAGTGGAAAGGGGGGTGCGAGAGAGAGAGAGAGAGAGAGAGCCTTACTCGGTGCGGTATAATGATCCAATAATTGATATCGCGATTCGGATATTCGCGTAATTTCCGTACGCAGCATGCCTGAATGAAAGGCGATCTATTTTCTATAAAATTGTAATTTGTTTCCAAGAGTAACACGGATCGTTCGCGATACGGGTAGATACGTACAACAGGTAATGTTTTCAGCCAGCCGGGATGATTCGTCTTGCTAATATTGTATTAAAAAACTGCCCATCCCTTCGGCCCCGGCCGTCGCCAAGACGATTAGGTTGTCGCGCGGGATTCGATTACGACCGGATCTCGTCCCGGCGAGTTTAGTTTATTTTTACGCCATCGAGTACGCGCTTCTCTCTCTCTCTCTCTCTCTCTCTCTCTCTGTCTCTCTTTTTCTTTAGTCGCAATCACGGACACGATGAAATTAAGACGCCACCGCGTCTTATAGGTTTTCAATTCGAAAACAATTAATCACCACCGCCTCCCGCGCGCCCGTACCTTATCCGGTAACGGCTTAATTATAAAACAATCATACTCGGTCGGGGTACCGGTATGCGTAAAAGGCGATCGAGCGCCCTCCGTGGAATATGTGCTAAATCATCTACAGGTCGTTTGTTAGCAGGTATCGGGACCTTTTTCCTGGTATAACTACCCACCGTGAGTGCACGAAATGAGAGACGATACCATACCTTTTCGACGATACACCGATAGGGTAATCTCGCCCTCCTCTTTCTCTCTCTCTCTCTCTCTCTCTCCCAATTCACTTCAACGAGTCTATAAAGTCACAACGGATCTTCTAAGTGAATAAATTGTGAGAATTTTATTGATCTTTGATTACGATTATGCTTTTCGGCATTAGATATATAACATGTTGCAAAGTATTTTGCAATAGCGACGATCTTGCGTATAATATTGTTGTATTTTGTCGATATTGTTTTAAATATTTTCATTAAATTATTCGTTCGGCTACAAGGAGGGATTAAAACGGCGTCGGTATATGGAAATGCAAAATTATTTTTTGGAGCAGGTCGTTGCTCCCCTCTCTGAAAATGTTCCCGTGAAAACGATCCATTTTATGTGTTCTCGTACAATGACTCTTTCAATCGGCTTAAAAAGTGGCGATCCCGCACGAAAGTGAGCGAAAGGCGGGACGCAGTTTGCCGAGAAGGGGGGGGGGGAGAGGAGGGGGCACCGAAAAATATCGGCCGATCGGCCGATTCGGTGGTGCGTTCTTCCCAAAGGTGGCCTGATGATCAGAACGATCGATATCTCCTGTCAATCTCCTCCTTTCATTTCTTTTACCCCAAAAACTTCCTCTCCTCCCCTCCCTCCCCCTCCC
>NW_017305451.1:1304301-1307594 GCF_001594115.1 Trachymyrmex septentrionalis
CCTCCCCCTCCCCCCCGCCCGTTCGCCGTGGCTTCATTCATGCTCCAGGAATTCCTTCTGTTTACGAGTTCCCGAAGATCGCGGGCCTCCCTGGCCGCTAACCGTCTCGTGGTCAGATTGTCAGTCGCTTAATTAACCGTGAAACGAGCGTGGGGTAGCCGGACACCATAGACGGGACCGCAGGATGGTAGGACATTCGATACACCCTCCGAACTCTCGTACAAGAGCAACCTTGCTGGAAGAACGTTGGACAAGAAAGAAAGAGAGAGAGAGAGAGAGAGAGAGAGAGAGAGAGAGAGAGAGAGAGAGAGAGAGAGGAAGAGAGAGATCGTTGGTTCTCTATGAGGTAGTCCTTGGAAAACATCGTAGGTAGATACCTGGCTCTAACTAGGTAACCGGACACCCAGATCGCAGGCTGATGGAATTCTATATCGCACAGGTTGGTAGTGGTTACGCACGAAAGTGCCTCCAGTGACAAAATGAATGTTCTCCTATCTTACCGCTAGAACGAATCGCGCGGGAACGACATAATTCTGTGCGCGTACCGGAACATTGTGTCCGATTAATTGTTTCACGTAGCAGAAACCTTCCCTTCCGGCAAATGTAGCATTTCGATTTATGCGCGCGTTAATTTAAGATCGCTATCGCGCTTATTACTAGTGCGTATCGATATACTTTATCCAGTTAAAATGTTAACGCGTACGGTGTAAAAGTGAATGAAGTAATCAACCGGTATCGGTCGCGTTTAATCAGTTTAATGTAACCATTTAAGGGGATATATCGCGCGACGTACAATTAGCCTCTTGCACGTCACGCGATATACCTTAAAATTACCCGCGCTGGTAATCCCGCCGTAACGGTCATTAGAATTACAACTAGTAATTCACTAACGATCGCTAAAAATCTCTGTATTGCGCAAGAACAGTAGTTACGTCAATGGCGCTAATCGAACCGTAATTTTCATTCGTCGCGTATTCGACTTGTGCGTTTTGCATTACGCGCCGCGCTCATCGTACGCGAACGACGCCGCGGTCGTTCGTTCGCGTATCTGCGCTTATTAGATTATTAAGGATCGGGCAGGTGGTGCGCGTAAAGGAGACGAGTCGCGGCGCGAGAATCAGACTCGCGTAGATCAATCTCGAGTGTGAAGTCTGCGGGTGATAAATCTCGCGGAGGTCGATATGCGCGAGCGCGCGCGTATCTCGATATCGTTAATTATCCGCGTCAGGGCCGCGTTGTTACGGGACGCGTGTAATGAGCGGTGTCAGGTGATCGAGGCTTCGTTCGAGAGCGGTATCGGTTGGCGCCGAGGTCACGCCAGCGTTCGAGCCATCTTCGCTCGCGTCGACACCTACCTGAGAACGCGCGCATCGCAGGCATTGTAATCACCGCGCGTGATGTATCACGCTACATTAGACGTCCGTCGAACGTTATCCTGCTTCTTTTTCTCCCGATTCCATCCGCCGCGAGCGCTAGGGAGATGTAGTACCGAGAGAGGTACCCTAGATCGACAGCCGACAGTGAAATATGCGCGACGGTTGCGAGATGAAATTTTCACGACAGCGAGTCGATTTCGTTCTCGCGGGGTGCGGAACGGCGTTCTCATTCGTTTCTCATTCAAATTCCTTTTTCCGTCGCACGGCGACATTGAATCTTACGATTGATTCGGACGAACGGATTGTTTCTACGGAATTCGAATTTAGCGCTTACTTTCATTAAATCGGTTACGTTTTATGCTAATCCGATCGATGAAGGATCCCTACGGTCGATCGAATCTGTACGGCCGTACACGTGATGATAACCAACGTCGCAGTGAGAGAAGCTGCAGATGCGGCGCGATGTTTAGCGCCTGTATGTGTAACTGGAAGACACGCAGCCGCGCATTAACTCGGCACCGCGAGAGGGAAAGGGGCGCGCTCACGATGGCATCTCGTCGCAATATTTCATCGCCGGGTCCGGGAACAAAGCGTTGCGAGAGGGGTATCGGTTACCTCATGAGCCCCTATGAAAAGAGTACTCCACGAGTACTCTTTTCAACGCCTTCAACAATCCCTCCCTCCTGAAACGGAAACCCCCTTTTCTTTCTTTGCTCTCTCTCTCTCTCTCTCTCTCGCTCTTTCGTATCTCCGACCGCGCATCACCTCCTTTTCGTTCCTCCCTGTTCGTTTCCTCCGGAGTTCCTCGGCAGTCCGCCTCGATGCGATCCTTCTTTTCAGCGCGCATAATACGCTCCTTTAGCCCCCTAATGAGCGGCAATTACTGTGTCTCTACGACTAACGATCAGTGACGATCGATGATCCCTCTCTCGCGCGGAGGGCCCCCGCGTGCACGCCCTCGCGTGAACTCGGCGACCATTTGTTCGGGAACGAAACAAAGCGGAGCCGGTAACGCGCGATAACACTTCGTTGGTGGAGGGATCGATGAAGTTGCAGCGCAGCATCTTTCTCCCTTCTCCTCCCTGCCCCCCCCCTCTCTCTCTCTCTCTCTCTCTCTCTGCCTCTCCGTCCTTCGATTCCGTGCGTGGAAAGTCGTTGTTGTACGTTCGTTGAAGAGGCGCTCGAAGCTAGCGGAATATTAATGAAATGACGATTGATGCCAGCTAACCTCTATGTGTCTGCAATTACTCGTTAAATAGGAGGATGATTATTAGTAGGTAAGTCTTATAAGACGTCTGACACTTAACGACTGTACTTATTGGTACTCGTGGTGTATACAGGCGAGAGTGCGTTGGCTTCGACTGGACACGTTGTACAAATGTACTATCGAGTTTTATAAATATGATACAATTCTCTTTTGAGAAAAACGCTCCTTCGTATCTCTCTCTGTAACGTCCGTCGGCGCGACACGGAATATTTCCACTCGATCTCATTGTTCTATATCCAGTCTTCTCGTTAAAAGAACAAACATCGTACGCTTCTTCGTGTCGTAATTCACGATCGTTAAGGCCGGGAGGAATATTGCGACGGCGGGAACATATTGCTACACTCGATCTCGTAATTATGGCGGACTCATTTCGCCAGCCGAAGCATGAATGAGCACTCTCGATGAATGATCTCGCATTTACACGTTCAAGGCTGATCGAATTGTACCAACGAGACAATGGCTGGTTTCCGATTCATCCGAATGTAAATAATAATGTTTCGTTTGAATTTGAAATTCGCTTTCGTTCGTACACTCTGTCCGATCGGGTAGGAGAGAGCGTAGATAAATCTCGATCGCTGATTCACAATTACAGCGCTCGCGCGTTTACGAGAGCGTCGATCGATCTCTCTCCCTCCCCCCTCCCCTCCCCC
>NW_017305451.1:1307694-1310041 GCF_001594115.1 Trachymyrmex septentrionalis
AATCGTTCAGATTAGCAGCCGTGGTGAAACGACAAAAAATCCCGCGATAAAAATAAAATTTTATCGGAAACAACCTTCGGGCGAATCCGACGATTCTATTCGGGTATAATGTTATTTTCGTGTTTCCGTCGAATGATCGTATACCTCAAATATAGATCCGCGTCACGTGAGCAGGCACGATGATGAGAACGCCGCGTGTCACGCCGTTGTCAATCTCGCTCTCGCTCCGAAAACGGACAAAAGATCGGTCTGCAACTGGGAGCCTCCTCGACTGCCTTGGCTGGAGTTGTGGCTGAAGATACGTGGATCGGGAACACCAAAGCGGCGTTGTGTCAGTGTGCAGAGACGTGTCGGACTCACGTCACCGGGCGATTTCGTGTACGAATCGATATCAACGTACGAATTAGTAGCTTGTGGTCCAATATCTCACCCTAATATTTCACCCCTAACTCCCCGTTGGGGGCCGCACACACATACTCACTTGCCGTGGCAACTAAGTGCCCCCCTTTCTCCCTTCCTATATATATATATATACATATATGTATGTATGTGTGTGCGTGTGTGTGTGTGTGTGTGTGTGTGTGTGTCTACGAGAGAACCCCCACGGCGACGGCGTGAAAACAGGCATCCGCACGCTGCCGGTCCACTCCGGTGGACTCCGATGAAACAAAAAGCGATCCCGGCGGAAACAAGTGACAGCTGGCCCGTGCACGTCAATTACCTATTTGTAACCTCTCGCCCCCTTGCCATTTCATCTTTCTGGGGAGTCGCGTCTTGCGAACGCGTCTAATTATTTGCCGATGGACAGCCTCCGACGGGGGCTGGGTTCCTTTGAGAAACTCGTCAGACCTCGGACGGAAATGTTGGTCGCAGACGAGCGTTCGTTAGCGAAATACGGGTTAATCGTGCCGCGCGTCAAAGTGAATTGATAACAGTTGAAATGAGCTAACGCCGGCGCGCGTTGCGCGGTATTTTAAATCGGCACGTGCGCCAGTAAACACGTTACGAATCTAAGCGCGACGATCTATTATGCATTATCCCCCGTCCTTCGAATTAATCAGCGTCGAGTTTCAGACCTTAGACTCTCCTCCGTTCTCCTCGCGAGAGAACTCGACCGTTCGCCGCCGTACAGGCGATTCTGCCGAGCACTCAATTACGTCCCGACGCTTTCCGTGTCCTTATTAAATCCCCGTCTTCTCTCTTTCTCTCGTCCACCCCCCCTTCTACCCGATCTACGATTTTCAGCGATCGCGTTCGCAGCGAGAGATCGCGAATGCAGAATGCCCCGCCGTGCGATGCCGTCGCGCCCCGACCGCCATCAATCACGTTACCTCGTAACAACCCCCCCCCTCCCTAGACAAAAAGCTGCCACGCGAATTGCGCGACCACCCCGCGAGGGGTGATACCTATGGCGGTAATACCCGAGTTTCTTTTTCGTCGCTTCCTGAATATCGCTCAGAATGTCGAAATACGGAATCATTAGTAACCGTCGCGGGCGCACGATCCCAGGCCGCGATTCCGTCCGTCTCGCTCTTCGTCTCTCTGTGTACCTCCACGAAAGCGGCCCCGCTCTCTGCCTCAGCAATCTATCACGAAGGGCTCGTGCGAGCAGGTGTCATGGCAGTCTGGCCGCTAATGATCCTGGACATCCAACGTGGAATTAATCATTGCCTTTGTCTCTACTGCTTTTTGCCCGCTACGCGGCCCGCTTGCCGCGGCTTTTTGGCGGTTCTCTCTCTCTCTCCCCCCCCCCTCTCTCTCTCTCTCGACGAATCGCGTGTTCCCTGCTCTTTGGTTATTATCGTCGTTAATTCGCCGACCAATGCTCCTCAGGCCCGGTGCCTCTCTCGATGACGAGCGCTGCTTTTCGGTAGGATCATCATCGATTCGATTACTAACGACACACATAGAGCGACCACGCCGTCGGGATAATTAATTGATTACACCGTAGACGAAATGATTTTTTAACGCTGGCCAGCCCCCGTAATGTGGCTCTCTCTCTCTCTCTCTCTCTCTCTCTCTCTCTCTCTGACACGTATTAATTCTTTTTAATACATTCCGTATCCACTCCGCGTCGAATCGTGGTAATATTAAATTTACGCGTAACGTAAAACTTTGAAACTGACAGAAATCTAATAGACAGTGTTGGTGGCCTTAATGTTTTCCCGTCTGAGACTCAAAGGTTAAGTTGATTTAATAAAAGTCTCAAATGGCGGAGGCGGCATTATTTATAGACACGACGTGTTGACGTCGCTGTGTTTTGTCGCAAACGACCACGGGAAATCGAACGGTCTCCGCGAGAGAGAGAGAGAGAGAGAGAGAGAGAGAGAGAGAGAGAGAGAGAGAG
>NW_017305451.1:1310141-1314073 GCF_001594115.1 Trachymyrmex septentrionalis
GCGCGCCTCTCTCCCGCTTATGTGTGAGGATTATGATTTTTCTCCCTCGTAAAAATATCCCCCGCTGTAATTTTCTCACGCTGGCGCTTCCCGAAACGGGAGTTCCACCTGATTCGTCGTCGTACATCTGTCGTCCATCTGCGGGCGGACGCAGATTCCCGAAGACCCGCACACGGCCACGGAGCATTTTTCGCGGTGCGGAAGATTGCGCAACAAGATTGCGATGACATCCGCGTCTTTTTCCATATTCCTTTCTCGTTTAAGGTCATCAAGATAACGGCGGTACCGCACTGAGTGACACTTGACCGTGACTCGAAGAAGAAGGTACCGGAAGGCATGTAGTAATGATTCGAAAGGACGTGCATCTCGCGCACCGGGGAGACTTCACGCGACCATAAATCCTGCCGCCGTCTTTTCTGGACGCTGATTTAAGTTTTATGCAAAAATCTTTCGCGCTTCCTCCAGGTGCCTACGAGAAATTATTTCCCGAGGCGACACGTTGTTTAACCAAACATCAATCCCCATGATAGAACGAATGGATAAATCTTTACGGTAATATTTTCTCAAGAGAGAGAGAGAGAGAGAGAGAGAGAGAGAGAGAGAGAGAGAGAAATGCATACTTAATTTTCCGTGCCTTCTCCGAAAGAAAGATATGTGCCGAAGTAAATAATATTTTATTTGAAAAGAGGAATCGCTGCAAACAAGCAAGTAAGTGAAAGCGAATAATGATGTGATTCGCAGCGTCGTATTGCTACAAAAGTACAAATCTCGTTAAACAAAACGAAAAAAGAAAAATGCGCGTGTGTGGAAGCGTATCCCTTCCATCGTTCGTAATCATTCGAATGGAAGGGAAAAAAAAGGAGAAAGAGAGAAAAAAAAGAGCGCAGTCGGGGTCTCGCCGTTCACAAAGGAAGGAAGTAACCGGCATCGCGAATCCTGATGGAAGAGAACAAGTCCAGAGGGGTTGGGATGGGGGTTAGAGGGAGGGAGTGATAGTGGTGTGTAGCGACGAGAGGTGGCAACGCAGACGGGATTCTGCGTGGAAACGCAAACAGCGCGGGTCTCTAATACACCGGGGACTTTATCAAAATCTGATAACTTCAGAGGCGAAGGCAACGCCGAAAGAGGAGAGAGTCGGGAACACGCTCGAGCTAAGCCACCCCCGAAAAGCTGGCAACGCGGAGGGTTGCCGAGGTGGTTATATTCCCCTCCCTCTCCCCCTTATACCCTGCCTGGCCGTAGACGCCCCTTAGGAAGCCTCGAGTCTCGCGTTCAGGCTCCGAGTTCCCTTGGACGTAACGCAAACCAGGTACGTATGTATGGTATATTCTGCGAGTACGTATCTCTCCGATTCCGAATATGTTTACGAGTTTCCCTGCATAATTAATAGCAACGTGCGGCCCTACGAATGTACCGAAATTGATAACGAGATTTGCAACGTGAGCCTAATAAAGGATAGTTAACGATTGAAAGAGTCACTTTGGACGCTGACGCAACCTTCAAACGGCGATTACTCGTCGAGTTTACCGTCAGTTCGGTAATTGATTGTACCGGATGTGCACCGAGATTTTCTTCAACTTGTATCTTCACTATCCGTGTTTTACCGCAAAACGCGACGGAACGCGCTCGCGCCGGGTGGAACGGCATCAGCGGGAACGTACGTTCCATTCTCTCTCTCTCTCTCTCTCTCTCTCTCTCTCGTCCCCGTAATATATAGCTCTTACATACACTCACACAAGGATATTTTCACACACGTAATCGTGTCGGCCTGGTATCCACACAGACACGCGAGTATGCTACGTGCAAGCGCGGAGATTGCTCCGGGGCTTTCGGGGTTGAGCATATTGAATAACTCGCTCGCTGGACCGCGAAAATATACCGCGAGGCTGGCAGTATGCGGATCGACGTTTCTGAAAGGACCTTCCAGGATCCTCGGGGCGGGCACCGTATCCTGTCTACGTGTCTACCTAACCCACCCCGGATCAGAACGACAACGACGACGACGACGACGACGACGACGACGACGACAAGTACGCAGTATAGTAGATTCGCCCTGGCTTCACCCCTATGTGTCAGAACTGAAAATGCACCACGGAAGGAATTTCGTTATGACGCGACGGGAGCTGCTACGTTCTTCGCGGGCGCCGACACGTGACGAAAATGAAACATTTGGGACGCGCATCTTGAGGATGCCCTTGCATCTCTCTCTCTTTCTCTCTCTCTCTCTCTCTCTCTCTCTCTCTCTCTCTCACACTCACTCACTCACTCCAAAACCCGACACAAACGACGACTTGGATGGTAATAATCCCAGAAGCGCGTCTAAATTGGCGATTGCATTGACGTAAATCGACGCAGAGCTAACGCTGAGAAACGATCAGAAATATTTTATATAAATTTTTGTATTGGCAAATCGAAATATAAAAACGGTATGATATGAATATAACATATGAAATTTTTGATACGGAATGTACTTATTTACTAGGATTTTACAGTCTGATCGTTGGCGGATTTTATCAATCGGGAATTAAGCTCTTTACAATGCACGCAGGATGTTGCCTTCCTCGTCGATGTTGTTCAGAATTCATAATTCGCGAATAAAAAGGGAATTGCCTAAAAGAGTGGAAAGTACGGCTGATAGATGGAAAAATGATAAAAAAGCCGCTATTTTTTTGTGGATTACATTATTCAGCGTTTCGGAACTAACAACGATTGTAACAAACTGCGTTATCCAGTGATGCAAAATATCTCTTATGAATTTTTTAATGGTATGCTTTTTTCCGCGTCGCGGCTAATGAACGCTACCTGTACTCGGTGACCGAGTTATTAAATATTGGAAGCACGTAACAAAAAGCGCAAAAACCCATTTCGATATAAATATGAATTGGATGTGGAGAAAAATTACAGGGAAAAGTCCTCTATATAATGCTGGAGATAATTGAATAAAGCGTATAAATTTATCTAAAAATTATCCAAAATAAAAAATTATCACAGTTCGGTTTTTGCGCGACCGCACGCAGACGCAGTATATTTATTCTGCATAATAGAAGTATTATAAATGAGTAATTATGTTATATTTCCTGTAATTATTTATTTATATTATTTCTCCATGATATGGTTAGTAATTAGTAATTGCAAATACTATCGATAACAAATAATATTCATTGTTAATAACAGATAATGATAAACGCGAACTAAGGAATAATGCGAGATTTCGAGCAAAGCAACACCAGCCCATGTTATAAATAACGATAATCTCTCTCTATTTCTCTTAAATATTTCTGAAACAATAACATATTGTTCGCGGATATAGAATTCCATGTCGAATTCCGTATACGCATGTTGATATTTTCGAAAGGAGATGCGGGAACCTCGAAAGGCTTTCTATCTTCCTATATCTATCTAGATGTGCACAACCGAGAATTCTCTCCGTCCCGAGATTCGATGGATTACGTGTAGGAAAATGTGGCTCGGGGCCAGACACGGAATGTCATTACGTCGGGTAACGATAGGTACGTCGCAGCCATTGTTGGATTGCTTCAGTTGAACATAGAGCCGTGTGACTAGCATAAGCGATCTTTTCCTTTTCTTTTTTTTTCTTTTTTTTCGAATCATTTTGCATTGTTTAAATAATGATGGTAAAATGGCATACTGAATTTTGCCGTCGTGTTAATGTTAGACTTCCTTGAACTACCTTGAACTACGCCTTTTGTTTCTTGTTCTAACAACAATAATAGTTGAATATCCGAACGTTGTTTCCTCGATTGGTGGAATTAAATTAACATTTTGATGACATTCTCGAGAAAATTGCTGTTTACATTTTATAATCGCTAGACGTATAATTAAATACTTTGAGGGATTATTTCATAAATTCGCGTAAGAGATAACGTTATCTTCCGACATAATAACGTTACTATATATATATATATATATAT
>NW_017305451.1:1314173-1323220 GCF_001594115.1 Trachymyrmex septentrionalis
CTAGTTGCGCGATTTATCATCACATACAAAGAAATTCTGGCACAGTTTTCATTTGATCTTATCGCGTTGCATAATTTGAAAGAATTATGCAATATTATGTTCCGCTTAATAAATCTTGTGTTACGCATATTTTCTCGCGACGGCAAAGCAACAACCAAACACGAGAACACGATCTGTTTTACCGTCAATGACGCAACTACGGTTCTATACTTACGGTGATTATGCGGCGGAGAGTTATATAAACATTTTCCTGCACTTTTCACGATCGCCGTGTGATCGCCATACGACGATTTAGAGACAATGTACGTTTCGAACGTATAATCTTTACTCGCTGCGCGAGCTCATCAAGATCAATTAGAGCAGTATGGTCGAGCCATCGTCGTCCGTTAACGATATATCAATTACAGCGTTAGACGTAGGTAATGACTATTAATGACTTCATTCAGAGCGCAATAATTACATGATGTACGTCCGCAGACATGGGGACAGATCTAGGTCGGCGCTATTTTCCACAAGAGGATGACAGTTTTATCGTGTTTGGGTTATCGATACGTTCATCCTGATTTACGATTGAAATAACGCACCAATGAAATAATGCGAAATGAATTGGCCACTTTAATCTGGCCAGAATATTGCGTTTTACTAGCTACAACTAGTGCTTAGTTATCGATATGAAATACTCGATACCGACTCAATGCGTCAAACATGTTTCTTAACAACTTTTTAGCAATTGAACGATATAAATTGATTCTCGGGACAAGAAAAAAATATCGAGAGCGACGGCTTTAATTATTTTTAGTTGCGTACATACATTGAGAACTTTTTATCATTATTATTCGTTCGTTAGACGAATGCTTTTTGTGTCGATTTCTAGTTCTATGTAAAAAGAGAGAGCTAGGAGAGCTAAGAGGTGTTTTGCTTCTTTGACCTGAAAGCCATCTAATTAACGTTCAATGTCATTTAGATGGTACATTAGATAAATATCCTTTTTTCCCGCGGATATAGAATCAAAATGCGCGATGCGCATTTGGTAATATCGAGGTGCATGCAAGGTCGCGTGTTTCGAGATGCGGAAAGTTGCCTAGGATTCCCGTGGAGGCAATGGCAAAAATGTTCGGGTAGGTCTTCCAAGAACTCATAAATCACCGGGAGCAACATCCGGTGTTCGCGCGTGGAGACTACTCTAGGTTTCCTAACGAGAGGGAAGGAAGAGGTGCAGCTCATGGCATAGAAAACCCACCTCGGGTTTCCCTTTTATAGGCAAATAATGGCGGCGTCGGGCGATAAATAGCTGAACAATACGGCTGGCGGACCGTTACCTGCTCGCGACACGGTACCGCTCGTGTCGAATCGAATTGACAGGTGGTAATTCCCAACGAAGACTACTTCCGTTTTTCTATCGTCTACACGTTGAGGCGATGATCCCCTAATAATGACCAGCTGTGATTCAGAGATGGAATTTATCCCTTTTACAACCCTTATATTACTTGGACGCGTCATTTTTCTTTTCTCTTTTTTTTTTTTTTTTTTGGTTGTGAAGGTGACGATATTTTGTTACACGATCCCTTAAACGAATGTTAAATGTCCTCGTTAAACATTTTCATCTATCGTCGCAGAATTGTAATCGATCGCTGAATCGAAGAGATATTTGAAAAAATAAATCAGAGTACGGCCAGTAATGGGCCAGCAACCAGATTCCTAGTCGATTATCGTGCAATTTTCTTGCCACGATCTGCTTTATTTTTTTTATTAGAATAAATTATGTATATATTAGTGTATTAACGATTATATGAATGTTTTGAATAAAAGATTACTTTTTTCACACGCTCCATTTTTTTTTGCCATAAATGTCGACCTACAGCAAGCTCATTTTGTCTCGAAACTCTTATTTTAAAAACATATAATTAATCAGGAGATATAATATTTCATATAACAAGAGGTAAAAAAAGGTGTATATATGCGAGATATCTCCTTCATTTTCTTGCACAAAGACGAAGAGAGCAAG
Organism: Trachymyrmex septentrionalis; assembly: GCF_001594115.1. Classification (NCBI taxonomy): domain Eukaryota; kingdom Metazoa; phylum Arthropoda; class Insecta; order Hymenoptera; family Formicidae; genus Trachymyrmex; species Trachymyrmex septentrionalis. Next base: position 1,316,179 of record NW_017305451.1, read on the forward strand.
AATCTGAGACTGATTCTAATGTTATTTTAAAGCTATCGTGGACTTCAACATTCGAGTATATCGCCATATGAAGGGATAGAGAGAAAGAGAGAGAGAGAGTGAATGAGTGGGGGGAGAGGAGAGAGAGAGAGATGTCGAGCGAGAGCGCGATGTCAAAACACAATTTGAAAGACGTAATTCGAAAATCGTCGTTCGCCCGACGGCAGCGACCCTCCGTCGGACGTCAAAATGAAATTATGCGACCCTCCACAACGGGGACCTTGGGGCAGGCACAAAGGCTCGTTTGCCGAGGACACAGTACAACAATCTGTCTAAAGGGACCTAAACCACTAATCGTTTTGCGATTAACTTCCATTAAACGCTACTTAATGAACAAAACTTTCCTTCTATATCGTGACCAACCGCAGACGATCTCCAAGACGTTCTTATATGTGAATTAAGTTCTTCGTTTTCACACTCGCCGAGTACTCCGTTCGCCGTTGATGTTTTAATAAAATGATTGCTTCGATAAGAAGATTTACGATAATCGACAAAATGTTTCCACACGTGTAACGTAATCATTTATTAGTATAGTACAATTTTACGAGTATTGTATTGCGGTATTCGCGAAAGGAATGGTGATACAACACAAACGATTTTTCAGACAAACTACACCGACGAAATGTGTCTTCCATATGGATTTCATTGTTTAGTCACGTGTTAGCCAGGGAGAAATGGAGGATACATTCTCTCTTCCGGAAAAATTTGTTTAGTGTTTATTTTTTTAAATTGCAATCAGTCTTTGTTCGCTGTATCATTTAAGAATTCGCACTCGTCGCATATTTTAACGTTAAATAATTAATCATGTGTCGCTGTGTAATGCTAATCCAGTACTTTCAGTATCGCGGATTCAACAATTTGCACTATTATTAATGAACCGACGCTCTCGTAAGAGTATACGCGTATATGTACGAGTATTGTCGAGAACTGTTTGTTGATTCAGTGCGTATTTAACGTCATTGAAGGAGATTTGAACGCGAATACCAGATATCGAGTGTATCACGTACGAAATATTTCATTGTTCCGGAGTAGTAAATATATTCTATTAGTCTATTAAAGATAATATAAATACGTATAACATTCCACCGCATTTAGATAAAGCGTACTTCATTAGAGTGTATCGATCTATTTATTCTGCGAAAAGAGGATTTTGTAATTCGAATTCGGGTTTCGAATTCCATTCGAAATTTAACAAGCTACTTGACAGAATCGCAATGGAAGCGTGATTTTGATCCGGAGGATTATCAATCCTCACCAAGCGGTCTGTCTGTTTCCTTACCAATGAAGGAAAGAGTACGGGGAAGAATACGATTAGTTTTACGACACACCTGTTTTTCGCTGCAGCAGCGCGATCCCTCTGCCTCCTGTTCTTGAACCAATTTCCAACTTGCGTCGGCGTGAGTCCCGTCGCGGCGGCCAGCTCCCTCTTCTTTCCCGGATTCGGATAAGGATCCTGGAGGTACCATTCTCGGAGCAGCGATCTGGTTCTTTCTTTGAAGCAATGCGTCTTCTGCTCGCCGTCCCAGATTGTTCTCGGCAATGGGAATTTCTTCCTTACGCGATACTTGTCTACGGGTCCCAGCGGCCGGCCGCGGAGTTTTTCGGCCTCCTGATAATGTGCCTCTAGCCACATGGCTTGCAATTTACCGTGAGAATCCTTGGTGAACTTGTGCCTCTCGAGTATAGCGTAAAGCTCCCGATAATGTCCCGAGTGAAACGCCACAATGGCTCGTGCCCTGAGAACAGCCTCGCTCTGGTTCAGTTCCTGAATATTGGGATGAGCGACTGGTAGGCTCCATAGGAACCTGGCCAGCCTCTCGATGTCGCCGCTTTCTTCTAAGGTCTCGCAAACCGTTGCCACTTGACTGACGGAGAAAGATAGAGTTGGCAAAGCAAGATAGGGACAAGGTACGAGCGGACCGTTCGCGTTTGGCGGCGTGGTCCCAGCGGCGGACATCTTCCCGAAACGGTGATCCTCTCGCGATACACCAATTTTGACTTAGCTTGTCTTCTGGGAGTATTAAGTGTGTCACCCGGATTTCTCGCGGTTCAGGAAACACGCGGCTCCGATTTATGCTTGCTCTTGGACCTTCTCATGATTCGTCAGAGTCACAGGCGGTATGTTCGTTCATTACAAATGGACGTGACGGTCACTGGATAATTATCCACTTCACTATTGACACCACCAAAATTTCCAAGTTCGAGTGTACAAACAAAATCAGGTGTTATGACATCTCAGGAAAGAGGCGCGAGAAGTTGTAATCTCTTACGAGGCGAGAGAATTGCTCGAAGAACGACCGCCTCTGTTTTCGCAGGTACTAAATTCTGAAAGCCCACATTGCCGATTCTCTCCCTCCCTTTTTCTCTCTCTTTCTCTCTCTCTCTCTCTCTCTCTCGCGCGCGCGCGGGCGCACGTCGCGGCACGTCACTGATTAATTTCGAAACAATTCCCGAGAAGCGGCACGTGACAACGTCTGAATTGGAGCAGGTTGCGCGTTGCGAGGAGCTCCGATGCCCATTGAAGATCGCTGTCAGGTGGGTTCGCGCGACCGTTCTCCAGGTCGCTCAGGTAACACCCACTAGGCCAGGCGGCGCGCTGACGTTCTTCCACCGTCGTGGGGATATCACGCGAGGCCGCTGTTGCCTGGATCGTATCGGATAGCAAACTGGTTTCGTTTACAAGCCGGCATCTCGGCACCGGCCCTACCCAGCATGATACGTTTGTACGCCCGTTGCAACCGGGCTGTCTCGCTGGCGCTCTAGACCTACCTCTACCTCTCTGTCTCGCTGCTTCCACCACCGTTCGATCTTAACGTAGAGGTGCAAGGAAGAAAAGAGACGGCGATAGATGGCATCGGGGGGTCCAATGCACAGACCACGCCTACCAAGTACACCGGGATTGGCCGGATCCCATCCACGTAGCCATGGTAACCTTTCTTCGTCCTTCCGTTAGGCAGCATAGGGAGCTACGGTTGTGTCGGTTAATTATCCCTTCCACGTATAGCCGGGCCGGTTATATGATCCCCACCGTGAACGTTCTCTTCCACCACTATCGTCGCCCGCGGGCACCTCTCACGCCTTCCCCTCCCTCTCTGACAGGCGGAAAGGAAGCGAGACGAGGAGAGAGAGACAGAGAGAGAGAGAGAGAGAGAGAGAGAGAGAGAGAGAGAGAGAGAGAGAGAGAGAGCGATCGATGTACCTTGCAAAATGTGGGACGGAGAGGTTGGTAGCTGTTCGCGATCGTAGAGGGGAGAAACGACATGATCCCATGAGCTGCTGCTGTTCCTGCCGCCGTGACGCCACTGCTGCTGTTGCTTCTGTTGCTGTGATCTCGCGACGAACTGTTTTCGACGTTGGACTCGGTACCCAAGTGATAGCTGGATAAGATTGATAGGCTGCCAACCATCCGCTCTCACAGACTAGCACCTTTACGTATTTCCCTTTACTTTTAGTTTATTCTTCAGTGCGAATCTCTCGATGTTTCGTTCCCTGATTTTCCTCTTACGTTACATTCAATATCAAGCTGGCAAATATTTTATCTGATATCACTATTCTTGTACGGCGATTCACCGAGGACATTTCGTTATTATAAATTAACAAATTAATTATCAGAAACAATCCTCCATTTCTATCACTTCGGATGTGAGTTATAGTCTGGAAATAAAAATATATTTAATATTTTCGTATTGATCGGAAAAAGAGAATATTCGACTCTTTCAAAATGCAGCCTCGTTAAGATGGCACGGCCATTGCTTAAGTATGACATTCAACTTTTGTGCGGAGAAGCCTTATATTTATAATCGAGTAGATCTCTCATACCTCAGACAGAGCGGCGACAGAAGTTAGCGTATTGAAGAATCGAGGGCGCGCGACGGCGCCGAAGGCGTCTCCGTTTTATCGAACGCGCAGCCACCACAGAAGTCTTAGTCCTGTAGTAGATATTCTGATTTTATTCGACTTCTCGGTCGTTTCAATGTAACCCAGCGAGAATTTCATTTTAAACCTACAATCCATATACGTGAAGTCTAATAATTTGTTATGTGTACGCGAACTGGTGTGCAGAAAAGGATCCACAACTGGATCACAAATAAGAAAATTGTCCTAAAGTAGTTTTAAAGGTCACCCGGAAACTTTTTTACAACAAGTTTGAACTTTAAGAGCGTAACTGAGATTGTAATAACTTTTACCATAGGAATTGAAACTTATTTTTTCAATAAAAATTATATACAAGTTTTAAAATATCTAGTACTTAAAAAATTCAATATTTGGATCCTTTCAATTTATTATAGTGTTAAAACGTTAAAATATATATTTTCGTGCTGCTGTTATTCAAATTGAAAGCGAGTACCATATAATATCACTTGATGACACATTTCGGTGCGAATAATAATCACTTCAGGGCGTTTAATGTATCCACAAGCAACGAGCGCAACTGTTAAATCTCTTGATCGATTTGTAATAATGAAAAAGTAAACGTGGTTTCACCATGGTGGATAACTCCTTCCGATTGCTCTCGTTTATGTTACCTCAACGATCGTTCCGTTACACGACCGGCAACCGACAACGACTACGATTGGTCAGGGTTAAATCGGATTACGGGACGAGCGGGATTATCTCGAGTTTTTCGAAAGACACCATCTATCCGTGATTATCGTAGTTCATGGGATGTATTTTCGTATTTTCTCTCGTCACGATCCGTCATTCATTCATCTATATTCGACGTATGTTGTTCCTAAATCTGCTCTGTATTTTAAAAAGAATTAATATTTTAATACTTACAATAACATTCTCCTATTATCTATTTTATCTGAAATTTCATTGAGACCACAGATGTTTATGCCTATAGAATTTATATTGTATTCGTTTTCTGTTATATATATATATATTTTTTTTTTATTTTTATTCTATTTTGTTGTGTGCATTTCACTAACAAAAAATTTATTATTGTCTTTCGTAAATTAATATGTTGAATGTTCTGAAGAGATTTTTTTCCTACCTCAGCATGCGTCTATTGCAAACATCGGTGTGATTGAAAATATTTTATTACGCGTGTCAACCACGCGGCTTTTTTTTTTTAAACTCGCATGTTACACTTATTCCATATTTAGAGAGTGCAGTTTATTTGCATGGTCATAACTACATATTGGTGGATCTATATCGCGAGTCATCAGTACAGTGTCGCGTTTCAGTAGAGATTTATCAACAATATTCGAAGTATCGAAAATTGTAACGCTACGAAGGATCAGGTATGACATTTCGGGCAAACCTGAACTAAAATAATAATTATTCAACTTAATCCAGGGACGATGTTGTTTGAATTATGTTGTTTGATAATATATAAATAATTTGAATTATAATTATTAGTATTTTTCTGAGATACATTGTATATATATGTATATATATGTTTTTTCTTGCGATGTAATTACCGTAAAAAGTGACGCATCTTATAGATAGAAATTATAAATATGAAATATTTTGCAGATTCCAAGTCTATCAAGTTTCAAAGTCGCATAAATTACTACAGTGATTTATGTGTACGATAAGCAGTTATAAAATCAACTCTTGTCTATTTCAAAATTCATTCTGAAAAAATATCCCATTTATCATAGCGACGTTAGATTCTGTACATTGCTTTATTTTTTCCTAGTTACTTACTACAGTTCAAATTTCGGAAAGCGTGAAAATGTCTCTCGTGTAGATGAAAAGCAAAGAATTGAAAAATAAATCAGTTAAAAGATTTCTAAGGGATATTATATAAATAGATATATTTATGACCCCACATGCAGGAAATGGTATATTAGTAGATTCTTATAGACGAATGATTATATCGGTAAAATGGAACATTGTTGGTAGCTATTATCCGCCACTGATGGTTTCTGTCTGCACATTGTTGTACAGACAATTGACGCTTGAAATTCTTCCCATTCATCTTTCACAGTCTTGTACACTTTTATCTTAGACGAAAGTGCAGCGTCGTAGACAAAAGTATTGCGTTTTACAATACTGTTTTTAAGGATATATATATATATACGTATTAAACTTGTGTTAGCATTTGTTATACTGAAGATAGAATCTATATAAAAGTTTGCGCAATTGCCAGATGTCAAGGTCTACGAGACTATGCATAATGTATAAATGTGATCGTGAAAGTGACCGAGATGCAGCAACAGCAACACCTCAGCAGTAACGACGAACAACTCCGGCGCCTTTAATGGTGTCACACCATTGAGTCTTTAACGATCTCTCGGTGTTACCGCGCCCGGTGCGATTAATAAACGCGCAATGGATAGATACCGAAGGTCGTAAGCGTACACATGCCTACGGGATACGGACTCACCGATAATGGATTACGGTCTCGCACGGGATATAATAGAATATCGGACGCGGAATAGCTCACAGATAAATGTCGCGATAACGACAGGTAGGCCGCGGGTATTACACCGTTCCATCATCCATCTCACCCTCGATTACGCGGATCGATCTATCGCGTGTGGGGGTCGTTTGTTTGCCGACCCGCAAGAGGTCTTCTCCCCAGAATAAATGATTCCGTCGCATGGCAGCCATTTTACTTTCTCGCCACGTTCTTTCGTTCATTCTGCCTTCCTCCATCGTACTCGTTTTTCCTCCTCGCCGTAGCATCGTAGCACCGATTTTCACATGGCTCTAAGCGGAAACATTTGTCGGCTTTACGGGATGCGAGAGAGAAAAAGAGCGAGAGCGGGAGAGAGAGAGAGAGAGAGAGAGAGAGAGGGAGAGAGACGTGGTACCGTGGGTGGGTATTGTGGCGAGACCAGACGAGGTTGCGCTTCCATTGAATTCCTCATCTGGCGGCGGCTATTACTTTCCGCGATGAGAACTGTCAAGAGGGAATCGTTACACGCCGGTAGATTAATCGCCGCCGGGAAACCGAGGAGAGGCGGTCGCGAACTCTTGTTCCTGCGCTCGTGGACGCGTCCGTGTGTGCGAACGCGCGTTTTACATGGCTTCGTCGCTATCGTCGCTA
>NW_017305451.1:1323320-1324509 GCF_001594115.1 Trachymyrmex septentrionalis
CCTTGTTCCTGCGCTCGTGGACGCGTCCGTGTACGTGTGTGCGAACGCGCGTTTTACATGGCTTCGTCGCTATCGTCGCTATACGTTATCGCCGCTGTCATCCAGCCGATTATGTCGCATCGGCTGCACATACGATATTACGACGTCGGAATGCAACTGCGCATTCTTGACTTTCCCAGCGGATTAGAAGCGCGGTTTTGCCACCTCTGAAAGCGATGTGAACGTCTGGAAATAACGCAACCAATTCACACCGCGAGACTGTTGTGACTTTACGTAGCACGCGCGAGTCGTACGGTAATTGCACGTCGGGTTATCGAAAAGTGAAAAAGAAGCATATAATTGCTCCTCGACGTACACGCGCGCTTTGCGGATAAACAGGATGAAGGAAGTTGCATAAATACCTTATAAATACCTTATACCGTGGCAAGCACCGGGGGTCATTCGTCGAATCTTTTAAAATAATAATAGTATAAACATAATGGATTCATGTGTATGCGTCAAGCGTTGATCTTATCTGTAAGATAAACTAATGCCTCTGCGTATTGCTCCAGCACATTACAACTATTTTCAGTACTACGCTATTTAAATATTTTTCTTTTTATTTTTTTTTTTTTTCTTATTTTTATTATTTCCTTTCTCAGCTGCTGTTGAAGCTCGAACTCTCGTTGCGCTTGCATACATACATGTACTTTTACATATTTTGTTTAACTCTCATTTGTCGTACTTATTTTAATACCTTCATTTAGTTATAACTATCGTTTTATTCTAAATTGATTATCCATTACATTCTTTTATTTGATTTTATTAATATATTTTTTGTTTCTAGATTGCTCGAATGTACCGTTGCTTTCCGAAGACGTGGATCTTTTATTCCGTTTAGTTTATACATATAGATGTATTTCTTCTACTTTTAAAAAGGCCCCTCGTAAAATCCCTCATGAAATCTATTATCTTTATGCAGTTTACCCTAGAAAATAAATGTTGTACTGTCACTTTTTTATCATTCTATCCGGAGTAGTGGGCTTCTTTCGGCATCTTGTCAAGATTCATTACACTATATAACCTGATTTTGCGCGTGACGGATTTAAGTATATCATTTTCTCCACTCGATGCACAATCCCTCTAATATACGTCAATTCTATCGTCCTTCCCCGACGTCGTCAAGGAATTGTGTACATACGTGCCGATC
>NW_017305451.1:1324609-1326358 GCF_001594115.1 Trachymyrmex septentrionalis
CATCGTGTCGTCGTCCTTCCCCGACGTCGTCAAGGAATTGTGTACATACGTGCCGATCGATTTATCAATTGACCGTCGATATTATGATAGCGAACGAACACGCGGATCGCGGTGGAATTATTTATCGGTCTTCGCGCGGGTAAACAGCTTACGGGTCGTAAAAAATCACCAAGCTCCAGCAAGCTCGAGAGTGCAAATCGGCGGTTTGGAAGCAGGTCGATTTTGTCGAATGTAAGCTCGCTGCTATTGTGTAATATGTACGCGCGTGCAAACCTCTCGTCCGTGCCATCCGAGCGCGGAGCTCAGCGCATACGTCCGAGGCAACGTTTGCAACGGGAACGTTGCTAGCGGAACTGGCAGAAGGGGAAAGGAACGAGACGTATCGTTGTGGGATAATCCTCCTCTGCTCGGTGCGGACTACGGGTTGCCCGCGCCTAATATGGCGACTTTATTATTTAACGTGCGTCTAATGGGGAGTTCCTTGTCCCGCAGCCTCTCGTTGCGACGTATCACGCGTTGTACGGGCTTACGGTGATCGCAGTTGTGTTTCGCAGTTGTGCTTCGCAGTTGTGTCTCGCAGTTGGGCGAGACCGAGCCGTTATTTCTTCTGTTTCTTTTCCCTTGGTTTTTTTTTTCTTTTACTTTATTTCGAATCGTGTGTCATTCTAGTTATTGATTATTGTATTAGAAATTTCTACACGTTTATCATATACCACGCTAGCTATCTAATTTAACTGTATATACCCTTTGTCACTTTGCAAATGCAGAGGTGTACAATGGAATTGGATCGTAAGCTCTTTGCAGCTAATTTCGTGAACGATGCAATTTGCTTTTTTATATTTTTCCTTACTTTTATGAATTATTGCCGTCGAGATGTGGAGGGCTAAAGACAGAATCACATGTCTAGTTAGAGATTAAGAGGTTACATGCAACATATCGACGTTGCGCCTCGCTGCCTCCTCGAGAGGCACCCGAGACATCACACTTATATAACAGTTGTTCTATTACAATATTTTCCCGACAGCACAAGTTCCCTCTTATCGGCAGCGATCTGCTAACGGTATACGATAATGCTCTTCTGGAAACAGGTCTGGATGGCGTTTTGCCGAAATTCACCGGTCGAAAAATTTCGGAAAGCCACAGATCGCCTGTCACACAACGACCGGCGCCAGCGGGGAAGTTCCTTCTCAGGGTGTGTGTTTACAGAGGATCCACTCGGTGTGCAGTCTCGAGGATGAAATTTAAGGTTCCGAAAGGAGGATGAGGAAGAGGAAGATGGTAGGGTTTCCGGGGGAAGGAGGGGTGTAGAAAAACCTGACTGAAAAAGATTGGGGGAGGCGGCGGTGGCGGCGAACCCGCTGGATGACGGGACTCATCTGCGCGGTGGCGCCATGGCAATTTGTTTGTTTTACTTTTCTGGACCAGACCCGGCTTCTATATAACCCAACCGATTCTCCTCCTCCTCTTCCTACGAGGACGGTAAAACCGTGAGTTAATGAGGTCGTTAACGAGGGTCCCACTAATTCTGCTATATCCTTAGTCAGAGGCTGTGACCGCTTCTTCACCCCTCTGAGACAATATCGCGCCTCGTTGCGGTCGGTAGTGATTTCGGACCACTTTATAGACACCCCATCGGGAGTGAACATCGAGAGTGCAGCTAAAATATTGCTGATCGTCGGTCGGTCGTTTTTATTGCGTGCTCTGGATTTCGTTTCACTAATGTTTGCCCTACGATTATAGTAATAAATA
>NW_017305451.1:1326458-1327551 GCF_001594115.1 Trachymyrmex septentrionalis
CGCGGTCGTTTTTATTGCGTGCGCTGGATTTCGTTTCACTAATGTTTGCCCTACGATTATAGTAATAAATACGTGTCGTATAATTTAGTAGAAAGAAGAAGGGAACAATTTTCGACAGCATCGTGCATGCGAGAGATGAAACGATTAAAAATCAATCGACTAATTTTTTATCGATGTCGAAACTGTTTTTTGCGCGAGCTTTTCATCGAAAGCTCTCTCTCTCTCTCTCTCTCTCTCTCTCTCTCTCTCTCTGGGATTAATTTCAATTGATTTATTGAGACGAAAGCGCCACAGAGATTACACCGTCAACTTTCATCGCGCCTTTAAACAATTTGATCGCGCGTCGATCCGCCGTGAAAAAAATCTTTCGTCGCGTGTGCTCGTCAAAACGTTAAACGAGCTGACAGAGAAAATATAGTTCGCGCAAAGCGAATTTATTAAAAAATTTTTCCCCGCCGCGCGCACCGGGGCCCGTCTCGTACGTTCGTCTACCCACGCACACATTTTTACCGCGGCGGGAAAAATCTCATCGCCCACTTTATATTCAAAATAGAAGAGATTCGCGCCGACAGGCTTTTCCAATGCTTCCCTTTCAGTTGGATATTTCTCGGGAGAGCCTGCTACACGTCGATTAAACGTTTCGCACACTTCCCACTTCTCTCTTCCTCCCTCTCTACCTCTTTTCCCTCCTTTGTTTCTTCTCCTTCCGTTTCTTCGCCCTCGATATTCTTCCTCTGTCTCTTTTTTTGTATGCGTTTCGCACTTTGCTTTTTTCGCGCTGCAACATTTTTCCCTCGTTTTTTACCCGTTCCTCCCATCCTTTCCGTCTTCCGTGACACTCTCGATCTCTGGCTGCCTGTCGCTTTACTTCCCTCCTTCACTCGGCCATCTCTTCACTCTCCTACCCGATTTTCCAGCCATCCGCTCTGCAGTCCTCCCTTGTTCTCCGTCGACGTCTCATTATTATTTTTCGCACGGTTTGCCACGCGTGCCTCCGTCGCGTCGCTCGGCCGGCCGGCCGATAAAATTTCCCGCGATATTGTGTTTGGCATTATCGCAATCATAAACGCGCCACCCCTCTCGCAACCCCACC
>NW_017305451.1:1327651-1328399 GCF_001594115.1 Trachymyrmex septentrionalis
TCGTGCGTATACGCGCTATTCCGAATTTATATCGCGCTTTTAACAGCCAACGCCTCCGCCATAATTTTGTGCCCGCGCGCAAAGCCGGTTTCGACCAAAATGCCGCAACAAAACGATGCACGCCGGTCGCGACATACGTATGTAATGCTGAATTTCGCTCGAAATATGTGCGTGTGGGAAGAATGCATCGTAATGCGGCGATAATTCCACGAACCGTTGGCGATTTTGCGAGGTCCACGGGGAATTTGCAGCTGGCAACCGAACCCGTTCGCGCATAAGATACGTAATCACGGATAAATGGGCATGAGATGTATCGACGATTTTAGTATAACGAATTTACCCACAGCGAGAGAATTCTTTCCAATTTGTTACGGACAAAAAATATAGTGGCAAATCGGATTGACGATCGTGGGAGGAGAATCGTGTATAAATACGAATTCGGAGTTACGATACGCGGCAGGACGTATCGCAGATATATCGTTTGTATTTTGCGATGGATATTTAGTTTCTCTCTCTCTCTCTCTCTCTTCTCAAAACGGGTAGCAGATTGAATCCGTATAAATTTGGATATTGTAATTTTTGGAAGTGCATTAATCGCCACGTAAAATGGCGCGTCATTCCGCGCACATTTTGTATCTGCGATCACGATGTACGATAAATATTTTTAATTTGACACTTGTGACATATGAATAGTGGGACTACGAACTCCCCCTCCTCCCCCCCCCTCCCACCCCCACCCCCACGTTTG
>NW_017305451.1:1328499-1333814 GCF_001594115.1 Trachymyrmex septentrionalis
TGAAGTCTATTGTCGCGCGCGATGTATTTTCGTGCGGTATCCGCGGGACGGGGCGGCGCGAAAAAAAGTCACGCTCGCGACCAAATGCATTCGTGACCGTTCTATTCCTGCTGTCTTCGGGGGTGGCGCTCGTCAATCTGTGGAACGTCAAACCGCCGACTGCGGCGGCGCCACGAAGAAGAAAACGATGATGAAGAAGCGCAGGAAGTGCCCGGGAACTCGATATCGCCCCGGGCAAATACGTTTCCTCCGGGCTGTTTGTTATGTTACATCTTAGCCCGGCGAATGGGTGGCCTTTTAAAACGCCTCGTTGTCACTTTCGAGCACTGTCCCCCCTTTTTTTTTTCGCTCTCGTTAACGGGGAGGATTGATCTTGTGAAAATTTGCGCGCGAACCGTCGAATTCCGATGCCCGGATTTCAACTCGCGAGATGGTTTTCGCCGGCATCTGTTTCGCGTGATTGTTTAGCGCGTAAACTTTTTTTCTTTTCATTCGAACTTTCCTTCAAGCCATTATGATCTATCGACCGAACGAAAGTGGTTTATAAAATTTGTTTCTCCATTCATTCGAATTTTTTATGAAGTTTTTCTTAAGATCTTATAAGAGAATAAAACGTATTTTAAACAGCGTTGCCTACAAGCGCTTTGTTTTTTAAAATTTTTAACGGCGATTCATTATATCCAGAGAAAAAAAAAATGTACCTTGTAATATGAATCCTATTTTCTTTATTCCGGAGTTCGAAAAGCTATCAATATACGTCTCGATTTCACACAACGACCTTTAGCATATGTAAAATTGTGCAAGGACAGATCGGTGTAAAACTGTGCGAGGACAGATCTCTGTGTGTCTGCTTCTAACCAAGAATCTAGATAGACAGAAAGATAATAGATTATAAAGGAAGGGCTTTATTTATGGAGAGAGAGAGAGAGAGAGAGAGAGAGAGAGACTCCTGTTATTCCTTAACATTTCAAAGTAATTACGGACAGTGGTTTAGGTCTTTTGAAAAGTAAAATGGAAAGGAAGGCAAACGTGACCAACTTCGAATTCCAGGATTAGCGATTAGTCCTTCACGTTTCTTTTATTTATTAGAGCACGGGTCATAACGTATTAGTTTTATCGTTTTATTTCTGAGGTTTAGGATAACAATACTGCTATTTTTTGTAACCTTTCTCAAGATATGTGTTAGTCACGATATTCTTGAGCAGCAACTTAAAAGTTAAACATTAGATTTTTTTTTCTTATTGTTAGAAGCAATTTAATTTTCATTTTCCCGAGATCTCCGGAGTTTCGAGACAAAAATGGAATCGAGAGAGTTTACACATAGTTGAGAAAATGTTAAATTTAAGATATTTCAAACGATCTATTCAAATTTTTGTGTTAATTAAACATAAGAATATGTTAGAAAATAGCACTAATATTACGTAACAAAAATACCAACACAATTTGGAAGCAAGCTGTGAAAGTATATTTTTTCAAATAAAATTAAAATTTATGCTAAAATTAACGTTCTATTCATTTGTTTTAGAATTTACGTTTTAAAATACATTATTTTTATGTTATTGATTTTACTCATAAATTATGTTATTTTGATGCTATACGAAGTATCAATTTAATACAAAATTTTAACAAGAGCTTGAATGGACCGGGTTTAACAGAAATACAAAATATTTTTTGCTGCGTAATCATGAATTATACAGTCAGTTTTAGATCTTCAGCCCGGTTGAGAAGTTAGAAAAGTATAGACGGTCAGTATTTTTATATTCCAAAAGCGTTTTTTCCATTCACCATTGTGCCGTGGCGAATAGATGTTCTCTCAAGCCGAACGGGACGAAAGATCGAAAGATCGTGGTATTGATCGTAAGCGGCTTGGTTTGTGGGGGCTTTTCTTTTGTGACCACGATCGGCTATTGGCTATGCTCGTAAGTTCACACCTTGGCATAATCGGCGTGTTCCGACGAGCGGGACACATTTGGCAACTATTACGACCGGTGACACTTACACCCCACGGCACAACCTTTCTTTCATTTAAAAGACGACCATTCAAAAATATCTACACACACCACACAGTTGCGAATGAAACGGAGTGGGGCTCGACGAGACTGGATTGTTATATCTTACTTTATTTCCCTGTGTACCGTACGTCGCGTCTTTGTCAATCTTACGAGACACAAAGTAAATGAAATAGACAAAATTATTATCGCACATTCTCATAGATTAAAGTTTTAGGACTCGCACTTAGTTAATCGAGGAGAAATATCTTTCAAAACGCATGAATAAAATCTTTCGTGTTTCACACATATTTCTAAATCAAATACTAAATTTCCCTTTTAAGTTAAAACAAATCACTACGTTACGTGCAAACGTGTAACGGGAAGGGTATATACTCCTAATTTGCCATTTAAATCCTCGTCCTGCGAGAAACTTGCCGAACTCTTACGTGCGAAAAGCCGCCTGCTTTTCTTTGGCGGTACATACGCACGCACTCACTCACGCACTCACTCACTCACTCACTCACTCACTCACTCACTCACTCACTCACTCACTCACTCACTCACTCACTCACTCACTCACTCACGCACTAACACGCGTGCATTAACGCGCGCGTGGTGTATACAGCTCGTATATACAGAGGGACGGGAAAAGAGGGAGGGGGAGGGGGTTCCATAATATAAGTTCATCGCGGGCGCGCTGATGCGTACGTAATCCCGTGGTGCTTACCGATAGCATCACCAGGGTTTTATTTTCATTATTCATTTGTTCGGCCTCTCCCCATAGACGGGCCCGGAGAGCTTACACGTATAACCCCATGTTTCTACGTCGGTTTAATCAGATAAAACCCTGCCAGCGAAAATCGGCGAGCGCTCCACGGCATGCGGCGGCGGCGGCGGCCGTTTTCGGTCGGCGCGACGCACAAAATTTGGACCGTGGGCTTGTAAGTGCAATGCGTGGTTTAACGAAGGCAGATGTCCGTTATATTGATACAGAGGATCTTGTTACATATCCGTCCGAGGCGTGTCGTCGATGAGCTTTGCCGAAGAGGATTGTCAGTCATCCGACGACAATTTGCTGTCGCAAGGTGCGGTGCGCGAGTAAATTGAAACTTCCTCCAATTAAATTTGATGTAATGAAAATAATCTCGCGTGTCTACCTGCACCGTATAATATCCTGTTATTGAACGTGCGAAATGAAGCTCTTTCTCGCGATCGATAATTATTCGTTGATTGCGTTAATTGAAATCGGGTGTGATATTAAGCGCGATATTTATGGGCGGCGACTTGAAATGAATTGTTGTTGTATATCATGCTGTGTAACGTGTGCGAAAGTTACCTGTTTTACGCCGCGAGTGTACGCGCTCGCAGCGTGATTTTTTTTCCACATATACACACCGCGAGACTTTATCAAATTCTTTAATTACCGAGTGAAGGATGATGTAGGAAGCGTGAGAGTCGCCGCCGGAAGGGCGGGAGAGAAGAAACGAGGAGAAATAAGAGGAACGTAATTAAGGGATTAGCTTAGTTAATGCAGACGCTGGCTTAACGAATCGTAATGTAGAGGGCTGTTACAAAAATATGTTTCGCCGAGCGCCAAGTCAGCCGCGCTTGATTAACGAAGTGCATGTCTCGGGAAATTTTCTCGTTGTATCAGAAAAACTTACGTTTACGTATTAAAAAAGAGTATTTAAAAAAAAAAAACAAAAACATCACACGCGTGCACGACACTTGTATCGGATATAGGTATGGCATGGAGCGCTTTAATGAATGATGATGTAGTTAAAAAGTGTGCTCAAGTTTCATGAAATGGCATGAAATATTTTGTGTACACACGGAAAGAATAATTTTGCTGAAGCATCTAAAAATTTAGTTTGATACGTAGATTTGAAAATAATCCTGCTGGACTGACAAAATAATTATTATACGTCAAGCTGGTCAAGGATAATGAGAACTACTGCCAAAAGAGTTTTGATATTCTAACAATCAGCTTGGAGCGTCTTACGTAATTATTTTGATGGTCGAATAAAATTATTTCCATAGCTCTGTGCCCAGCTGAATTTTTAAATAGTTCAGCGAAACTATCCTTTTTATGTATATTAAAATATTTCAGTAGCAATCGTATCGATATCGATTGCAATTTAGCGAGATGAAAATTTAATTTGATACAGTCCATTAGAGATGGATCTATTCGATCTACCCGATAGAATGCTTATACAATCCGTTCGGTTCTCAAGCGCGGAGGGATATTGGTTGTCCCCGGGTGTCCATATATATCGTCTCGTTTGGCTAAATACTCGGGTGCAAGTATCTGTAGACCGTCATCGGGTACGAGCAATATCGCCCACGCTGTTTTTCCAACAAAACGTCACCGCACGGTCGTTATCCGGGCGTCTTAAGACCCGGGGATAGGATCTTCTTCACGGGTCCGAAACACGATATTGTGCCCGACATGGTCTGCCCACGTGTTTCGCATTGACCGTTAAAATTCGCCTCCGCACGCTCTCTCTCTCTCTCTCTCTCTCTCTCTCTCTCTCTCTCTCTCTCTCTCTCTCGCGATCTGTCTCGTGTGCTGGCATATAGGCGGTGTATTATTTTTCCATCGGCTCTCGCCAAATTGGCTCGCACGGAATCTCGAATTACGGACATTCGACACCGCCGCGCGAGGAGGGTAGAACCTCTCGTTTTTTTTATTCCTCCTCCTCCTCCCCCCCCCTCCCTCCTCCTACTACTACTACTATCGAAACCTACCTCCCGTTCCTCCGTGGTCCATGCCCGCTCTTTCCGGCGTATGGCGGAAAAACGTATTCCGCAATATTCAATCGTTTTACTCGCACTCCTGCTGGAAAATGGTGCGAAGTTCCCGACCAGTTCGAATTGATGTGTTTCGAACGTATAAAAAAAAGATACACCGCGTTCGGAGAGCAGCGTATATGTTTTTTTTTTTTCGTTAGAAACTGAATTAAGTTCGAGCGACTTTTCAGATAAACTGAACTATTACGTAAATAGTGGTGTAAACGCGCGTACAAACAAAATTTTTTTAAAATAAAACCCTTACGTATGCGGAAATTTTGATAATAGTCTGAAATTATATTTTACAATTACGAAAAGTAATTAAACCTCCTATCGAGTAGTTTTGTCAATTCTTTTACAGTGAAGAAAAGTGACAATTCTTGCTCGATAAAAAAAGTATAAACTCAATGCTATAAATTACAAGTAGATTAACAGTAATAAAAAGTAATGATAAGGGACAGGTAGATATCTACGTTTCGTTTGTTTACGAAAAAAGGTGCGTTGAGGAATTAATAAAAAGAAGCCTGTATATAT
>NW_017305451.1:1333914-1335260 GCF_001594115.1 Trachymyrmex septentrionalis
AGGCTTCCGATCAACGGAAGGCGCATCTCTCTTCCTTAGTGATTTCTTGCGCTCCTCTCTTTGCATATTGTGACTCCCCCGGTAATACGACATCCTCGCCCGTGGGGGGCTCTCTCTTTCTGCTCGGGCGTAACCTAATAGGTTCTCCCATAGGAAGATCATACTTCGATACAAAGGCTGATCGCTACATCGCACGCGATCATGGTGCACGTCACGTAAACTGACGATCTTCATAGCACCATTTGCTGGCTCATCGCATAACACGCCAATATTGCGCCCCTTCTTGGAACGGAACGCGTAACGCCCTACACTTTAACGTTTCATCAACGACCGGTATATCGGCGAGTGCATACGAAAGGTTTGATGGAATTGCGATCGTCCTTCATTGTGGCCACCAGAGACTGGATCATTGTATCGAAATAAATATTAATGTAAACCACGAGCGTAATTACAAATATTTCTTTTTGTATGTAGGTACTGTATACAATATGATGTAAAGCTACTAGATGTAGCATTGCATATATATATATAATGATAATTGAATATAATAATAAAATTTTTGGTTGGTCAAAAATTTCTAATAGTAACAGTTTTACATCGGCTTATAAAATTGGTGACCGATTCATGATTAACACGAATGTCGTTCATGACTTTCATGTGAAGTTCGAACGACTGCATTCACAGTGATATTACGTATGTATTCATACAAATGTATAGGCACATGGTACAATATGTAGCCATCGGTAAATTTATAAAAGGTTATTTCTTTTTTACGTTCCGCGCGGCACAGACTCGAGAAGTTTTTAAACTCGATCATTAATAATCTGTTCTTTGAAGCGAACGATACTCGAGAAATATCTTTTATTATTTTTCGAAGACGGTACGTCGAAACGAAACGTTCAAGGATGACTTCAATTGTGAAAAAGGCTCTTTTTGCCCGTCAATCGGGAGGTTACCGGGAATGGAACCCGTTCTGGCGGAATTCTCGTAGCGTTTCAATTAGTTGCGTGCGCGTTCTCAAGATGCCACGCACGATAATTCGTGCGTACCGCCACGCGTTGCCGCGTCGTTACGCGGAAGAGAGGATCTTACCGTCATTCAGGGCAAATGAGCCATTGCGTTCTTTGTATCCGCTTTTCTTTTGTGCTACGGCAACGGACGCGCCGTCTGGAACAAAGGTAAAGGGGTTTTCAAAACGGCAATTCTTACCGCTAGAAATAAAGAGACACAAATGTTTTATTCGACCACGGAGGTTTTCGGTTTTTATTATCGGACAGTGCTGTTCGAGAATTCGCATACGATCATTGAATTTAATCATTCGAGTTCACGCGAGGCCTGAGAAACTT
>NW_017305451.1:1335360-1343368 GCF_001594115.1 Trachymyrmex septentrionalis
CGGTTTTTATTATCGGACAGTGGGAATGCTGTTCGAGAATTCGAATGCGATCATTGAATTTAATCATTCGAGTTCACGCGAGGCCTGAGAAACTTTTCTCATTCGATCGTAATTCATTTTCGATATGTTCGTATACAGATAATAATGTAGATAATTCGTTATCTACCGGCGTAGGAATCAGTTCACTGATTATTGCACGGAAAAGACGATTTTGCTGAAATATCTGAAAATTTAATTAGATACAGAATAAACAGATCTGAAAATAATTTTGTTAGATTTCGTTAAAGTAATAATGTACGACGCTCAAATTAATTGTTAGAACGTCGAAACTTTTTGCAGCATCGATCATCACGCTTGAGATTTCCTACGTAATTATTTTGACGATCCAACAAAATCATTTTGTATCTAGCTAAATTTTAGACGCTTCAAAATCACCCTTTTTCCGTGTGCAATCCTTTTCGAAAATTTTAATCTTATCGTTACAAAAAAAAAAAAAAAAAAATAATAATTTTTAACATTTCAAAGAAACTTAATTTCCATATTGTTTACTTAAAATACCTTAAATCAACATTTGTTCTATTTACATGCTGTGAACCAACGTATTCTACCTACGTGAAAAAGAAAACAATAAGATAATCTTTTAGGACGACTTCCATGGGCGGTCATCGCAATTACGATATTTTATGTTATTACAAGGTAACCGTTACAATAAAGCTTTTTGTAAAAAGGCTTGCTGAAACGTCCGCTGTTAGCGGACGATTTTTCCGTCCACTCGTCTGTGTTGTTCTTTCTCTTTCCACTTTCAATTTGGCTTCATTCTTCGTTGCGTTCGTGTGTCTCGGACACTGCCAGTATTCGGACCAGATCATTGTTCGACTCCACGACGTTTTTGTACGTGACGGTATCCCCGTTCCTTCTCTTGAAGCTCCATTGGCTTATTGGCCGCCTGAGGAGAACCAAGACCGTGGCTACGATCATGGCTACGATCAATATCGAGAGGCCTATCCACAGGATCGGATAGATGACGGACGTGTTGTATTCACATTGCAGCTCATAGTTCAGGATTTCAGCCAGGAGTTTGGCATGATGTCGATCTGGTGCGTGGCATCTGTCGTTCAAGTTTAACAAAGTGATTGATTATGTCCCTGTATTCGCGCGGATATCTTTCAATGATAAAATATCGTTAAAAAATACACTGCAGTAGTAGGTACAATCACATCTTCTTTTTATATATTACTTTCAGATAAGAAACTTGATAATATATTATAAAGATTGAATTTATTGTTAACAAAATGTGATCTTGTAATAATGGGAAAAGAATTTCTTCTCACGCGGAAATTCTCGAGACATCTGAAGAAATAAAATTGAAGCTTGATGAACAGTGCATGATATTGTCGTTATATCATTTCGTAATAACATTTTTATCGAGATGTAAAAGAGATATTTATATTTTATTTAAAAAAATAATATAAATAATCGGAATAAATTCAAGAAAGCGAATATTAAACATTAAAATTTGTTTTGCTTTTACTTGATATTGGCAACTGTTATCAACTGAGAGTAATATCTTCGTCGATATCTTACCTAATGTCTCGACTAAGATTCCTGGCCGAATTCAATAGGCCAATCCATTCCAAGTTACAGTCGCATTCCCAAGGATTGTTTTCCAATTCAACAACGGGTGTCCGTTGTATCAAAGGGCGCAGCTCGGCGTTCAAAGTTTTGAAACCACAGTCTTTTATCGAAAGTCGCTGCAATCGTGGTAGCACGATGCGAATCTGCGACCAAAGATTAAGCAGGACCAGCCGTTTAGAACCGATCAATGATAACGTCTCCAGACTGGTCAGATTCTCGAGATCATTCAGCGCCAGCGATGTCAAATTCGGCATGTGATTTAGCCGCAATTCTCGTAGCTGCGGTAGGTATAAGTTCTCAAAACTTATCACTTGCGTGCCAGATAAATCCAGCTCTTGTAAATTTATCGGTAATAAAGGAATCGCGCTGATCGGGTTCCAGGATAGGTTCAAAGTCGACAAGTTCGTCAAGGTCTTGAAGAAATCTGATAAAAAGTATGGCGCGGATATGTTACTCAGGTCTAGATGTTTTAATGCCCTTAAATTCCAAAAAGCGCTTTCGTGAATTCCATCCCCTATGGGATTATAGGACAGAGACAAATATTCGAGAGTCTGGAAAAAAAAAAAAAATTTTTTTTTCCCCAGTATTGTGTGACGTACGAATGCGCAAAAAGGTGGTAAAAAATCAATTTCACGAATAATCCCCGTGAGAAAATTTGAAATGTTCTAGGAGAGAATTAAAAAAATTCTGTAACATTACCGTTAGATGTTGTAACATGGTCTCGTTGACGACAGTGAGCTTGTTGAAAGAAAGATCTAGTATCTTCAGTTTCGTCATTCGGTCGTTGAGAGCATTGTCGTCGATGTATTCCAGTTTATTGTGGCTTACGTTTAACAATTGCAAATTGTATTCTTCCTTGCATAAGAAGAAGAATCGCTGAAGATGATTCTGAGATAAGTCTAGTGTTTTTAGTGCCTCCAGATTAGTAGAACAATCCAAAAAACTGTCAATTTCGTTTCCCCTTAGATTGAGATCCGTCACTTCTTCCAGATTGATCTTGCCCTGTACTCTTATAAAGAAATCTTCCTTCGTCATTTTCCGAAATGAAAGGTCTACCTGCAACGCGCACAAGTCTCTTTTTAATTTTATTCATTCACACAAAACGACTTTGGATCACTCAGTGAGAAATGACAATGAAATCGATGTCGAATCGACTGGGCCACGTGTTCGACTCGAACACGTGTGCGATTGAACAATATTGAAACTAATTCTTTGTTTGTTTAGTAACGTTTTGCACGTATTTATCAGAAATAAAAAAGGAAAGTTATTCAAAACATAATTTTAGAGTGTAAATTTAGAGACGCGTTCACGCAGGAAAGTGATGAAATTTAAAAAAGCGATAAGCTGATATCCAACCGGAAACTGATATTCATGACACAAATGATGGAAGCATCATCGAGTAGCCCTGGGAAATCGTGAAATGTTTATTCGCAAACGATCTGATTAGTGGAATCACCGTGAAATTAAAAAACCAACCTACCGTTGTCGCCGAGACGAACGAAACGGTGATGACGAAAAACGCGAGCGATCCGAGCCGCATCGTGTCGGGTAGTAGTTATGTGATTAGTCAATTTTTTAAGCGGTCCGATCTTCGATGCACCACACTCGATCGGCCGACCACACCACCAGAACCACTTAACGTGAACTATGCTTCCCGCACTACGATCCGAACGGCAACGAATTCATCTGCCGAAGATTGCAGTGCCGAATTGAGAGGGGAGTAGTAGAATCATTGCATTATTATGCACTCCCGCACTTCGATCAGCAGTATACACGTGCTTTCCGCTTTCCGCTCCAGAAAATCACAATTTTCTACTTTATCTCAACAGAAATCTTCCTCGCGATCTGATCTGAAAATTGTATTATATCACATTAATAGAATGTCGAGGCATCATTGTTTTCACATTTGTATATTGGTATGTAAATTGATAACGAAATTTTTCGAATTACCGTGTAATTTAGTTCGTAAGTAACTACTCAATTTAGCTGTTTTATTTACAGTTATAAATCAAGGTTCAAATATGATCATATGATGGTATTAACGCTTTTTAGATTTTTATCTTCAAAGATACCAAAAAGTTATCGTCGTGTTTTTATCCAATGTCTAATGATCGCGTATTGTTTATGATCCCGCAAATAAATATATTTTTCCAAAATAAAGCGGAGTTGGCGTCGCGAGAGTAGCAGTGTTAATTTAATCCGTCCCCGGTCAAAAGTTCAAAATCACTGAAGCTAACGTACCACTTTGTGATAAACCAGCGATTACGCGACCGTCGTGCGCATCGTAAATTCATCGGGCCTCGATCAGGGCCGCGATTGTCTCTCGGTCACAATCAATCGCGCATATTATTTCAATTATTATAAGCGACGTTTGAACGGTACCTCCGTGTTCATGAGATTTATGGATCGTTAGAACGGGGATGGGTTGACGTTGTTACTCGCGACAAGACTCGCGCCCGAAAAACGTTAACATATTTGCTCTGCTATGCTCCAGAAAATAAAAATACGGGCTAAGAGAGATAAACCTCGCTCTTCGTGCCGCGCATCTAACGGCGATAATGTTTCTCATACATCTCATTTATAATTATCGGTAGATTTTGCGTAAAATTGTGATTATTTTCGAAACTTTTTAATCTTAAAGATTAGAATTTCGTTACGAAACTACGTATTATTTTTAGAGCTTCATAATTATAGAGATTAAAATTTAAATTTTTACAATCATAAAAATTTGCGTTATTTTTTAAGCTTGATAATATTTTAGAAATTATAATTAATTATGTAATTAGGGTATTCTCTTGGTGTAACACAATTTTTGGAGAATTAATTCTATTAATAACATTAAAAAAGAGAAATGCAGCATACATTAAATAAATCCTAAGATATTTGGTGTAAAATTTCTTTAACATTGCGAATATCAATTGAACTTCATGGGAAATCAGTGTGAACGCAATATAAAGAAAAAACTCATTAAAAGTCATTTATTCACAGTCATATCTTTTTTCATGCCTGCGACGGATAATTGAAACTACATATGCACAATACATAACAATAAATATAGCAGCGTTGTGAACGCATGCTACGATGGCAAAGATACGAATAATCGTTCACTTTTTCGGAGTTTGTGGAGTACTGGTAGCTTTGAAAACCAATGGATTCGATACCCGAAATATACTAGGCAACATTGTCGCTAACGTTCCGAATACCTCCTCCGACATTCCCTGCAACCGATAAGAATGATATTGACGTGAGTGCAATCTTTTTCCTTCTTCTTTTAATATCAGTGGATTATGCTTATCGCCGAACTTACTTTCGGTACGAGAAACTGCAAATTTTTCAGCTCGGCTCCACCCCAAGACGCCATCTCGATCATGAAACCTTTGACGCACTTAAAAACTAATTCTGCCCGTTTTGTGCACCAGGCGACTGTCATGTCCTATGGCGGCACGTTGACGTAGATTATTTATATTTTTCGCCTAATTATCTAAGAATTATCCGTTTGAATTATCTAAGCGATAGATTACCTCTGACATTTCATGGACAAGCAGCACGGGTATTGTAAGCGTCGTCACATCGTTGCAACACGCTGTCTTCAAAATGTTTCGCAATCCCAGAATAGCGGGATGTCTCGAGTTAATATCGCCTACAAAATTAATAATATACATTTAACTCTGTAATTCGTTACATAGGAAATTTATAACTGCTAGTTGTTTACCGGATCTCAGAGAATCGTTGACAACCATGTGGAACACCACGTGAACTTGCGCCAGATTGGAATGTCTCGTAATGAAAACGTCGCCCGTTTGCAGGCTCTTGCTCGTCGTGGATTTCTTCGCCTGTAAACAACACGGTTTTGCACGCTGATGTAACCATAAATTAAATTTTTAATACTGCCTACATGGGAATCGCTTCCTTCCCTGTGATGCGCCTGCCTCCAGGCGACGGCATCCTTCACGTCTTCTCGAATCTTTTCCAATTGCTCATCGATAGGCGGAAAATGGAATTCCGTGGTTAATTGACATATCGAACATAATTCTGCAATAGTACAGAACTCAGGTTTACAAGAGGCGCATAAAAACCAGTGACAAAATAATTTGAAAATCGTTGACGTAATCTATTAGAAGGCACCTTTTGTTATTCCAGAATAACTGCCTAAATGATTATCGCTTAGAAGAACCAATCCACAAAGATCGTTCGAATACAGTCCCAACGCTGTTTGCAATCTTTGCGGCGTTGGATCCATCCTAAATGTATATGTTTTTATTGTATTTTCCATAACAATCGATTGAGATAGAATCTTATCATAGACATTAAGGAATCGATTCAAGTATATTTTGTGCTTCAGTAAAAATTATTAGACGTACCCGGATTCGCTATTTTTTGTACGACAAAAATCAAGCACATCTCCGGTCAATATGCGTATGTTGTGCATTTGTTTCATTTGAGATCCCAAATGTATGGTAAAGCTTTCTTCTAACAGAGGATAATCTGTCGTTTGCTTCTCCTCGCTGTGAACGAAGTTGTCTAGAGCTGGGCGCAACGGCGGTAACGGTACTATGGGCGAACCCCTATTGCGTGAGAGATGT
The DNA here is from genome assembly GCF_001594115.1 of Trachymyrmex septentrionalis. NCBI lineage: Eukaryota > Metazoa > Arthropoda > Insecta > Hymenoptera > Formicidae > Trachymyrmex > Trachymyrmex septentrionalis. Next base: position 1,341,579 of record NW_017305451.1, read on the forward strand.
ACATTTTTTTATCTCAATAAGATTTGTTTAATTTTCTTAAACTGATTAGCGAAATGCAAAAGAGACACCTACATTGGTGTGGATACCATACTGGTCTGTTGCTCTTCAAGTAGCCTCATGATCCAATTTCGATACTGCCGCCGTTGATCTAATCTCAAAGCGTCGATTTTTGATCCCCAGAAACCTTGTAATAGACTTTGTTCCTCGAAATGACGACCAGCCATGTCGTTTATGGACTTTTCAGTAGATCCTGCTTCGAGGGCCTCGACGGCAACGCGCATTTCGTCGGTTTGTCTGGAATTTATACAATCCTTCTTTTGAAACACTGTTTCCTTTTTCTCTCACTTATTATTTTTAACCAAAATAAGATAATTGATAAATAACAAATAAATAGATTGTCAGATTTCTGAGTAAACTTTACATATTCGTATTTTTTATGCTTTACACTTTTAAGCATATATTAAATGCATACACATAAAAAAGTGAGAAATGGAAAGAAAAGTCGTAAGATGTTACTAACTTTTGCGTGAGACGTTCATAATCGGTATCCCTCATTTGAATAACTTCAGTAACATCTCGTCCATATTTGTGTTCTTCTTGCAAAATTGGCTCTAAAGACGGGGAATGCACTAATCTGTGATACGCCGCAGCAAATAATTCCTCATCTGTGGTCCCAATGGGATCGGAATATTCTACTGTCTTCTGCTTGTATATTTTCTCCCAGTTCTTAATTATTTCTTCTAAATCTAGACTGCCTGTTTTGGCAGCTTCGATAAATTTTTCCGCTTTTTCATCATGAAACTGCAGTGTTAATTCCTTGATATTACGCTGCAGAGATTTCAACAAATCCGATTCCACATAACATGGTAGTTTGAACGATGACATTATACGATGCATTAACTCTTTTGTGGAGCCATGATATGGTATTTTTAACGGAATTTCCAGCGTGTATTCTTGATTTGTAGTACATGTTGGAAATTTGTAGATGAATGTTTTTTCGACGTATTCCTCTTCTGCTTTATTCATCATCTTCAATAATATTGGTTTGTCATGTGATTTTTGTAATGAATTTGTATTTATGAGAAGTAGATATGCAAAATGATATATTATAAATAGTACAATGAAGTAATCATATAATTAATAATCGCGATTAATAGAGTAATACATTCTATATAATTAGTTTTCTTATCAATATAGACATTACAAGACTTGAAAAGAGTGGTACACTTATCCCAAGGTCAAGTCTTTCACAACATTCGGGTTAAAAGGGCAAAGATAATTCTCAGTAACAGTTTTTTATTATGCTTATTGTCTATATTTATTTCAATGATAGCGGCAGCCAATTAATTTTAATTTCAACTTTAAGTAACTACAAATTTGAATGCCTTCGTAACATGTAAGTCCAATCAAATATTATCTAAATAAATATTTAAACATGATAGTGAAAGCATTTGTAAAATGTCAGTAGAAAGTGAGCATCGAGTACTCTCTTTTGAAATAAGACAGTTTTTTCGATCAACTTTCATTTCAATTTCAGTTTAAATATATATATTGTTTGACACAGTAAGTTTTCAATTATAATTTAAATGATAAAAAGAACGATTTTCATGCTATTCGATCGCTTCTACTTTATCGATTTATGAGGGCGCTAGTACTAGCTATAATAAACATCAAAATACTGCACAATAAACAAGTTTGTGTTTGTGATTTAGTTTATACTGTAGAATAATTCACAGTAAATAGACCTACGATTAATTTAAATATTAGTATAAAAGAATCTCTAGTCTTAT
>NW_017305451.1:1343468-1349836 GCF_001594115.1 Trachymyrmex septentrionalis
GGAATAATAAAAAAAATGCAGACTACATTTTAGATGTAGTCACAATGTTTTTAATGAACTAAATTTTTTTTTGTTTATAACTATTATTTTTACATTTATACATTTGTCACAGTCTCTTGCAAGACTTTTTCATTCCATTTGATCGTTTGATATACATTTTTCCCATGTTTTACAATAAATATCATAAAAATAAAAAAGAAGGAATACACTATGTTAATAGAGAATATGTACTGACACTCATTGTTCTACTGATTTTGATGTGTTATTTGACTATTGTATGTTTCGATTGTAACAATCTGTCAACTTGTAATGAACATAACCTCTATAACTCGTATACACAGAAATTTTTTCTTGCACTGTCGGACGATGCGATTTGACGATTTTTTAAATGTAGATTTTTATATAAATTCGAAATGGATACCGTTTATATCTCGCGTCTCTCCAGTAATCTGAAAACACACTATCTACATGATAATCAGTGATAATCAACAGTTCTTGATACCCTTTTCCCTTTCCTCTTCCTTATTCTACCGCTTTCTCCGTGGCAATAGACAATTTGCGTTCAGAAAATACAATGGTCGTCTTTTGGAAAGTAGATCTGATTGGTGAGTGTAGTGCGCCAATCATAGCCGACTATGAAGATAGTTCGTTATTATCCTTATATTGCTTTAATCTTTCTTTAATTTTATTCTTGGTATGTGAGGTAATAAAAATTAATAATTTTATTTATATATTGACAACAGTAATATTGCAAGTATTATTTGTTAAATTAATTTTTTAAATTAATTGAAGTTTAGTCGAAATTATTATTTTCTGAACGCAACTAGTAGTTCTTTGTTACATTTATGCTCATAGGCGGTTTAGACGCTATATTGGTTGTATATCAAAAGATTCCGCGACGCTTTTTTGGCGGCGATTCGTGAGTGTTCCGTGAAAAATAAATCTTTTACAATGCTGGATCACAAACAAACGGAAGAATTGACGGATCATGAAGCCGAGTTGTATGACAGGCAACTTCGTCTGTGGGGCTTGGACTCACAGAAACGGTAGGTCTCGTAAATTTATGACATAACCTAATTCGGAATCAATACCGACGTTTTGTGAAAATTTCAAATTACAAGTACGATATGCATAACACAGCTATAGGAAGATTTTTGGAATTAATTAGAGATTTTTGGACGTAATTTGTTTCTCTTCACTCTTTGCCGAGTACGTATATATATGTATATATATCTTTTAATAAACAAATAGATCTGTTTTGTACCAACTGAATTAGTATATACTTTTGGAATTTACAACAGTATAATAAGTATATTTTTTATATTTAATGAAAATTAAAAAAATTCTAGTGCAGTTTAATGCAGGGATAAAAAACAGATCTAACATTTTAGAATAGTTTATAAAAATTTTTGTTAAATATTATTTTCTTGAATGTTTTTTATCTATATTTTTCACAGATTGCGAGCTGCAAAAATTCTTTTGATTGGATTAGATGGTTTTGGAGCAGAAATTGCTAAAAACATTATTCTAGCTGGAGTTAAAAGCGTTACATTTTTGGATCATAGAAATGCAACCGAGTTGGATAGATGTTCGCAGTTCTTTGTTCCAAAAGAAGATATTGGAAAGAATGTAACCATTAAATAGTAGATTATATTATTTTGCTGCGTGAATAAATATATGTTGAAATAATTGTTTGCTTACAGAAAGCTGAAGCATCATTGCCAAGAGCGCAAAACTTAAATCCTATGGTTAACGTTAATGCAGATTCTGACAAAGTTGATGATAAACCTGACGAATATTTTGGACAGTTTGATATAGTATGTGCTATGCATTGTACTATTACCCAGCTAAAGAGGATTAATCGAGCATGCAGAAGTCAAAAAGTCAAATTCTTTGCTGGAGATGTATGGGGAGGACTTGGTTATGTATTTATAGATTTACAAGAACATGAATATGTAGAGTGCGTACACTTATATTTTTAAATTTGTATATTAAGAGCGAATGTCTTGTAGATAAATAATGGAAAATCTTTTAGGGATGTGTCAAAATCAAAGAAAGTCACAATACCTGAAGGTGGTGACTCTGTGGGTAAAGAAAAGATTGAAACCATAACAGTTAGTGAAAAGCGAACGGAAACTTTTGTACCATTTGAGTTTATTCTAAATGTTCCAAAAACATCTTTATCTAAGGAGGAAGAAATCTACTATATGATGCTAAGTATGTTTTAAAATTAGAATTTTTTTTTTAAGTAAAGATTTATATTTATATATATATATATATATAAAGCTAGTCTTATAAATTTTTTGTAGTATTGCTGAATTATCGCGAAAAGTATGGTGAAGATCCATTGCCTAATGAAAGAGGTTGTGAAAATCTGAAAAATGAAGCTTCTGCAATTATTAAAAAATATGAGTTAGACGATAAAATAAATAATTTAGTGGAGTATGTATGATAGCTTTGACACGTAAATTAATTGATCAAAAAATTTACATGTATAATAATATTTTTGTAATTGTAGGAGCGATTTGTATGGACAACTCAGTCCAGTTTGTTCTGTCATTGGTGGTATCATGGCTCAGGAAATAATCAAGGCGGCCTCGCAGAAACACGCTCCACTCAATAATTTATTTACATTTAATCCAGATTCATCATACGGAATTATTTTGAAATTGGGCTATTAATCGAACGTGATGTGTGGAGCTGAGTATATTAAAGATTTTTTAATAATACTGTGATACACTGATTATGACGTTCCCTATTTATCTATCCTTTTCATACGTGAAAAACAACAGAAACTTATTTTATCAGCAAATATAATCATATTTTGAAAATAATTCATTACTCTTGCATACATATAACAGTTATTATTATGGATTTAACATCGATGTGATTTGTGTATATATATGTGTGTGTGTGTGTGTGTGTACACACACACACACACACACATGTATTTATGTATGTAATACATTTTGTACAGAAAGTACAAACGTTTTACGCGCATATATGACTCACACTATCGAGATTCCGGCAAGGCAATTCCAAGCTCGCTTTGTGGATTTTTTTCATGCGCACTCGGACGGAAAACACGTCGCGAAACGTAAAATGGGGATTGAAAAATTGGTAGGGGAGCCGATTAGAGTATGCCTCGTTATGCTTTATCGGCTCATCGACATTATTTTCAAGGGAACGCATTCCACGCGTGCATCCTATTTCCCCAAAATTTTCACGAAAATGCATAGTTTGATTTCACAGTGAATTCGCACAAATATATGTGGTAAAAGATTTTATTACGTAGTAATAGCAATGTGATATGACAATTTAGTCATATCACATAGTCTCGGTACTTTTAATATAAATTATTACTGTGTCATCTACTTCGATATTCCTCTTTATTCGAGACTATACACATTCGACAAGGTATGCGTATGTATGTTATTTGCGCTATTTTACACATACATGCACGCGCGGGTAAAGTGATTGATTCGATCTTCAGCTTGGAATTATGATATATCGTCTTTTCCCGTGCACACGATGTTGCGCCTCGGGCCTATCAGCGTTCTATGTAAATGCAAGGGTAGACATGTAAACCGCTTCGCTCGACTCTCCCGTCGCAGGTATACATGACGTGTTTCTTAACGATGTGGCCACGTGCGTTCACGGTTGTCGAATTATCTCGCACGACGTTTTATTTCGTGCTCGTCGGAAAACCATTAGCTGGCGCGACACGTAAACGTTCCTCTAATTTGACATTTGTTAGTATACGATGCTAACGCAAGCCGCGCATTGAGGGTGATGGGAGCTCGTGACGGATTTCCCGTCACATTTCGACGGGCGCGGCAAATCGCATCGACTGGCGATTCATGTAAATTTAATAGTACGATGTCGCTTGAAATTCGCAATCACCGCGTCGAATTTACTTCATTCTATTTGGGATTATATAGACCCTTTAATTTCTCATTAACGCGGCTTTACGCGGATTAACTCGAGAAATGAGATTTATGATATGATGGATTATATGCCTCGTTTGTTTGATTTAAAGAGTTATTATCTGATATAAAATGTGTATGATTTATATGTATCTCCGTTCGTTTTTTCGTACAGATTTTTATTATGGATTCAACCGATGCGTGTTTTCCGACGGACATTCATTTGACGTATATCACGCGTTCTAAGCGGAAATATATAGACCACCGTTAAAAGATATGCGACGAAGTACCTTCGCGGTTTATGCGATCGCGTGATTATTATCTGACTCTAAGTGGAGTAGGAGACGTACTGGTACTCCCTGTGACTCATGCAAGGAATTCACTGAGGCTACCATCGTACATGCCCGCTACAGAATCGATATGACACGTACACCTTTAGGAATGTTAAACTACAGTTTCCCCTGTAGTATGTATGATTTCATTCATACACTTAAATTATAGTCTGCATCTCGTGTTAGTCATACGTGCATTCGCGTTTTAGAATTAAAAAAAAATTGTATGATTACAAAGCTATAAATTCAAACGTATTTGAAATTTCTTAAGTATGTTTAAACTTTTTATATATTACATAACTTATTTTATATATATATATATAATATTATATGTGTAATAAATATATAATATACAATTGATATATATAATTGAATAATATAACTATAAACTAATTATTACAACAATTTACATTTGTAAAACTGTATGTTCTTCGTTTTTTTTGCGCGATCTTGAAAATACTGAAAATGATTTGATTACAAATATATATGAGAAACGTACGTAGGGGACAGAGGCGTCACATCCCGAAACACACTCGGCATTTCTACGCCGTCATATCCTCCGCGCGAAAAGGTTTCCGAAGGGTGTGTGCCCTTTGCACATCGTACCCGCGCGTTGATTTATGACGCGACGAAAATTATTGCTGCTGTTAAAATACCACCGGGCACATTTATCGACAGGCACACACGTCGTCCTTGTGGAGAAGCACAATGATCTTCAAGCACGAGCACTTTAAACCGATCTTAAGCGTCGAGTGTGAAGCCAATTATTCCGATGCAAACATTAAGGCGCAGTATTTAGGGTTATTATCAAAATTTACGTGATACTGCGTTTCCTTCTTGCGATGTCGAAAATGCGACATTAAATTCCGACGTTATCGTCAGACGGGAGCTTTTAAATCCCGCGTGCGGACGCGACATTCGAGCAAAACAATCCACGAAATCGCAAAAAAGCATTGTCGCTGCGGCAAAAATTGCGTACGTGCGGCAACTGCTTACGACTTCTTTTGACGGTAGTGGTTCCTATTTATACCGTACCGTAACATGTTTTCCGCTTATCAGCATCTTATTGTCGGCGCTGTGTACCACGCTTTCTTTATTAACCCTGTTTGTACGTGGTACGCCGCCACTACCGCCGTCGCTTGAAAAAAGGGACCATGCATTTCTGATAGCGCGATCGCTGAAGAGAAATGTCCCGGGCAAAATTACTTCATGTGTAGAATTAAAACGTTACATCTGATAAGAAAGCTACGTTTTAATTTTAATAACTAGATTAAAAAATAACGTTACGTAAACAGACGCACATTAATTCCTTGATAATGAGAGTTTAACTAAATTTGCACAAAAAACAATTTCGATTTGACTAGACAAATTCAAGATTTCTGCGAATGAATTTTCAAATCCTTTTTGTCTCCAATTATATTTCCTTTCATCTGCACCTTCAATCTGGACCTTTTTTTGTTCAAGTTTTTTTTTTACTGTTTCACAGGCTTTCAAAGGAACGTGAAAAAATCCAGGGTTATTTTCCAACATCTTTATCAAATAATGTCCTCCTTTATTTCGGAGAAATTTGAAAGTGAAATTTCACTTGTGCCAAAAAGATCCAGATTGCAGATGAGGAGTTGAAATAAATTGTCATACTTTCCTCCGCACATCATGATACTCCAAAATCGAATTTATCTAAAAGCCACACGGTGGCTTTAGATATAAAGAAAAACATTTTTCTTCATACAAGATTCCTATTATACTGGCAAATGATAGACATTTTTATACACCACGGTATATTCTATTACATGCCGCTTCGCGTTTGAAGCGATACCTCGGTGAGGAAGGCGCATAGGTGAAATTCTGCGGGTTCGGGGGTGGCGTCGCAGAACGCGGAGGGCATAAAAAGATTTCATGGCTCGTTTTCTGACCGAGGGACATAATATTTTTCGTGGTCGGACATTCGAGGCGCGTGGACCACCTCTCTCCACCTTTCTCCTCGCTCGCTGCATTAACAAAATAACGTAATAAAATCTGAGTGCTCTCCATCGCTTTCTGTCCGTCCCTTCCCCTCAAGCCCGTTCCCGTCTCTCTCTCTCTCTCTCTCTCTCTCTCTCTCTCTCTCTCT
>NW_017305451.1:1349936-1350727 GCF_001594115.1 Trachymyrmex septentrionalis
AGCTATTTTCCATCATTCCGTCTTTCTTTTTTTTTCTAGGTGGTGGGCACTCGTAAAGTCCGATACATTGTGCGCCGAGAGTTATATTCGTCATGGTCGTAACTGTCGACGACGGTGGACACGCGATCGGCGAAAGGATCGATGTCCTGCGACGTCTGCGATCACCCGGTAGCGGCACGTGACGGTGAGTCGCCTTTTTTCCTGATTAATTCACAAACGACGATGGTACGAGAGCGTGTTCGCTGTTCTACGACTTATCGACTCCCGCCCTGCGTCCGTCTTGAACATTTTAGCGCGTCCGTCATCGATTATATTGGATTATATTTTTTTCCCCGCCTCTCTCTCCGCGGGAAATCTCTCGCACGTTAATCATGGTAGGGAACATTTGTTCTTTCCATCGTATTCCAACAATCATGTATTATACGTTTGCGTGCACGCAAACACACACGCGGATGACTTTCCATTCGACGTTAGAAGCCAAATATGTCGCGTCTCTTGTGAGCTGACTTGTGAACGGATCGCGCTGCGGCTGTAAAGCCTCGTTCGCGATAATCCGACGTTTCTTCCGCGAGTTTCCGAGTTTCACTCGGAGGAAAGGGGGACCAGCGGAGGAGGCTACTGCCTCCGACAGGTCGCCGACATTAATTTCGCCCGAGCTGCTGCAGCGCGGCTTCCGAGTTTCGGATTTCGAGCACGCCCGAGGGGCGCGATTCGCCGCGATATTGCCGAGGCTTTACGATCGGTGCGATTCAGGCAGGTTTTTAGGGTCAAACGAATAGCTAATGCAAATA
>NW_017305451.1:1350827-1354198 GCF_001594115.1 Trachymyrmex septentrionalis
GATGCGATTCAGGCAGGTTTTTAGGGTCAAACGAATAGCTAATGCAAATACAGCTTCTCGCGCCCGGCATTATTTCACCTCCCCCCCCTTCCCCCCCCCCTGCCGCTTCCGCAGCCGGGCCGTTAGTCTGGGCTTCTCGGCGTCGAGGACGATCCTCCTTCTCCTCCTGTTATTCCTTTCTTCGCTCCCTCCCTCCCCCCTCCCCCTCCCGAACCACTGCAGGCATTACGCGAAATCTTAATGCCCCTTCGTTATCAATTAAGACACGGTCGTTGCAATTAATTCTGTGGCCGGTGTCACCCTGTCTTCGCCCGCTGGAAACGGCAGACGGAAACGGCGTCGTCTTACGCGAAAGGAACTTTCCTACGTCTCGCAGCGTGTACGTGAATGAGATTGCGCGTGTGGCTGAGCGTAACGATCCTCCTATCTCCTGGTGGCACTGAATACACGCTGATTTGTGGAGAACCGGAAAAGCACCGCTTCATACGGCGATTGCGATTGAGCGCGCAATAAATCAAAGATTTCGTAAATGTGTTAGCGTAAGTAGACGTAGACTGCATCTTGATTAATTGTTTACGCTTCTTCGAAGTTTCAAGACGACTCGTCGAGTCGAAACGCATTAAAGTAAGATAAAAGGAAGAGATCGTTTCTTCTATTCTGCGGTAAATCGCACCCCATCGAACGAGTTCAATGAGTCGGATGACGTAAAAGAAAAAAAAAAAAAGAAAAAGAAAAAAAAAAAGAATGTCGAACATGCAATATCATGGAGAGGTAGAAAGAGGGAGGGAGATTCAGATTAAAATCGAATTAATATGCGTGCCTGCGCGCAAGTCCGCTTGGAAAGCGACGGTGATGGAACGACGAAATCTATCTACTGCTGTCCAGTGAACAAACCTGTAATTTGTCAGAGCGGTCGGTCTCTAAGCCCCGGCATTATAATTTGCGCCTATGCGGAGAGCAAACTGGAACCAAGCCGAAAACGCGGGGAGGCAGGGAGGCCAGCGAGAGAGGTGGAGGAAGAGGTTGAAAGGGGAGGGGGTCAACAGCCTTGGACACTCTTGGCTCGTATGCGAATCGATCGGGGCTCTGAAACATCAGAGAGCGGCTAAGTATTCATGGCCGGCCTAGGAGTTTCGGCAGGCTGCTGATGAATTCCTCATGAGGGTCAGGAATCTAATGGCGAATCAATCGTGAAATTACCACCGGCGATGAAACGACGTTCGCCGGAATCGCTTTCGCGACGCGCCGAGTTACCTCTTTGAAGTAACTCCGAGTTGAACATTTATCGTACGTTAACTTAGCGTTCCGTTAATAGCCGTCTTACAAAAGGACAAAAGCTTCGGGGGCTTTTTGCGGGCATTCAACTCGCCATTTTGCTGCGATAAGAGCCCCTATTCTGTAAAACAACAAGTCTCGATGCCGTTACATTGTGTTGCCGCGTAGAGGTTTTGCACATGCCACATAGTAAATTAATTGCGCAACGATACTGTCGTTAAGAGTTACAGTATAGCGGTAAAGATCTCGTTGATACAACGAAATTTTATTACGCGAAGATTCGAGTTGATTCTACGAACGATTGTTCGATTGGGCGTAATTTTCTTGAAATTGGTGAAAAGTATTTTGCACCGATTTCATATGACACGGGGATAAATACGGGGATAAACTGGCGAATGTTTTGCGCCACTTTGTCATCGGCTTTTACTTTTTTTTCCCCCCTCAATGTAAGTCCCGTTAAGTCGCAATGTTGCGAGGAGGACTTCTCGACGGTTCTTTCACAGCAAAAAAGCTCAAGAGGTCGCGACCGAGAGGAGAGCGCGTCCGTTAAATTACAAAAGGATCGTTGGTAGTGCTTGTACTACACTGTTTTCCTTCACATATGCCGAAAGGAAGTGTATCATAAGTTACCGTGGGTGGGTGAGATCTATGGCGACGGGTTCTCGGGTCCATAATTCATGCTTTTGTTCGATTCTGTCGGGCATTATTTTAGGTTACGTCGAGAAATGCTTTCGGGATCGCGGTTTACCGTTCTCTTTCCTTCTTTTCTCGATAACCGGGAGAAAAATATGCCGAGCTTCCTGCCGCTTCGCCAAACTTACCAGGATTCTAATGCGCGCCACCCTTGTTCGATGCACGACTCGATGGTATATAAATGGCGTAGCGTCTGCGTTATCGCTCGGCACTCGAGTTGGGAAAGTGGCATTGACCTATAAGTTGCATAAATTTGGTACAAGAGATTTATATAAAGTGCGGAAAAGTACGTTTTTTCCTCTTCCTTCCCCAAGAGATTAAGAAGTTCGATGTTTCTCTGTATCGATGAATTCGGTTTCACTCGCACTACACTCCGGATTAGTGCATATTAAAGGGTGCTTTATGCAAAGTATCTAAATGCAATGATGCGTGATGTAATCAACTTTGTTGATCAAGTGAAATAATATATGTATATTTTGTTAAATAATATTATTATTTGGGTATTTAAATTGTCTAAGATATTTATACATTTAATTTTGCGAATTTCGTGCCTAGTAGCTTTTAGTGTCTGATCTTATTCAATGCACTGATCTTATTCAATGCAAGTGACTGAATTCGCTATATTTTTCTGACACTTGCATGAATTCAAGCGTATACTTTAAAAAGTTATAACGATTAACAAATCTACGCGATAATTATTAGCAGTAACACGGCATGTTTCATATCCTCATTTATTTTCTAATCTTGGTATCAGCGTGCCAAAGTTCGCACGATCGTTGTCAACTTCGGCCAATAATCGCGTGCGCTCGTAAAGTGTTTGGGGTAAAAAATGTCCGTTATAAATAACCGAAGGGAGCGTTATCCTTTTCCCGTGCGATTTTAACGATCCCGGTCGCGTCGCGCTTCTCGAAAATCGTCACCCGTAAGCGCATCCACCTCCGTTCGGCCTGTATGTGTGTGTGTATGTGTGTGTGTGTGTGTGTCATTCTTCTGCTGTCCATTTAACAGCAGCGATAAAACATGTCTAGGCTCTCATAAGAGGCAAAATGCGCTTTCTCGAGGTGCGTCCACACGGGTCTGCAAGGCACTTTAAAGTATTTTCGGCAATATAAGGGCTGACTTATGGCTTTCGCAATTCCCTCGAAAAATAGAGTGAGAGATAGAGAGTAAGGAGTGGAAGGAGGAAAGAGGAGATATCGGCAGCAAATAGAGGAGAAAGAGACGCGGGCGACGGCGTCTCGTGCAGGACGACTTGGGATATTGCATTGTGTTTTCTTTCGGGACAAATGATTTACCGCGTTTCCCCTTGTTACATCGCCGCGAGCTACGGCCCCGCAAAAACACGTAAGGGGTTGCAAGAGTCACCAAAAGCGACGACGACAGGCGGCGGCGGGGCGGGGCGG
>NW_017305451.1:1354232-1365882 GCF_001594115.1 Trachymyrmex septentrionalis
GGCTCGACGAAGAGAAAATAGGGAGCGGGGCAACCGAGCCGCACGATATGGGAGGTATTACATATTTATGGGCTTCTGGTCCCGGCACGGAAGCAAATTTCAGGCAAATCTCGGTCGGAAATAACGTTAAAGCCATTGGGACGTAAGGCCGCGCCATTTTCAAGCGGGCGAATATCCACCGCGCGTATTCACCAAACCGGGATATTATTTTCCTGGGAGGAAACGGCACCGCACACACCCGAAGCCGAGCGACAAAGTCGCGACTTACACGCCGTGTTCTCTTACTGCGCTCGGCCCGCAGCTTATTGCGAGCTAAACGTAAAATATCTTTCTTAGCGGTTTCGATCGCGGCCATTCGTGCCACGGTATACTCGCAATTGCTGAGTAGAACGGTAGAAATGGAACAACGTAAAAGTGAATCGCCCTATTGCGTCTGAAAGACTTAGTTAATTTACGATATTTAAAGTTAGAAGTTATTTTTTTAGATAGCTACGACAATAGCTGCGTCGGGTGTGAAAGAAATAAGGATTGTAAGTGTTAATTGTTATAGTTATAAATTTTTTAAAAATTCTACAAGATACATAAATTGAATAACAAATCAATTCTTGTATTTCACAATATATCTTGTATTCATTTTCGTAATTTCGATTCTAATTTTTGGCGTTATGTAATTTTACCTCTGTTAATTATAATATATAAAATTTTTGTTAATTTCAAAGAAAAGTTGTTGACTCTTACTTTGCCCGTTACTTATTGTTATTTGTTATACATAAATTGTACATAAAAAAAAGTGACAGCGACATTGCTGTTACGAGGTCTAAATAAAATGAGGAATCTGTGAATAATTGTGAATCATCACTTTAATATCTTTTTTAATATAATACCTCGAGACAGCGAGCTAATATTGTATATAAACGTACAGACGGTACACGTCCGATTGGTGTCGCCAACTTGCAGCGCGTGCTTGTACTACAGCTGCTGTTTATACTTGAAACTTTTACATGCACCACATACGTGAATATTTTTCACATACTAAAATTAATACGGATTAGTTTAATTTTATTATACAATGTATTTTATATTTTTCGATACGTTTTAAATAAATTCTTCAAATGATAATTTGCGTATTACACGTTATTTACGTAAAATTATAGATAGAATGTTGTGTATATTTAAATTATTTAAATTATTGTACATTCACAAAGTACAATCGCTTGAATTCCGATGCGAATTATAGGCTCGTCTAATTAATACTGAGAGAAATTAATATCAGCGAAACGAAACGATATTCCTCTGCCGAAACAAATCAGTGAATTGCGCATTCATCCGGCTAGCATTAAACGTCACTCGTGTCATTGCGTTAGTCGTAAAACCACCGGCAACAATTACCGCTCTTTTGTCGCGAATACGCTTACGAATAATCGGCTACCACCGACAGGCATTAGCGTTTATGGCGTATCATTAATGTGAGATATCGGAGAACGTCTTCGAAAACCGGAAGAGCTTAACCTCGATTTCGTGCTGCCCACCGGAACGTAATGCTTCCTCATGACTTCCGATTTGATTCGGTTATATTTTATGCGAGTCCACCGCGAGGGTCAGTGAACGTCCGATGGGGCCGCCGTCGTGCTCTCGACGGTTCAGCGAATTATTGAATATTGAGCGCGGGGCCGCACTTCTTCGTGATCGCCATGCGAAGGGTCGTGGAGAGACAATGTTCCCGACAATCCCGGCGCCCTGTGATTTACGTGCAAATATCGCTCGGCCTGCGATATATGGCTCAGAGAAGAAATGACCTCCGATCGCGGTATTATTCGACACGCGTATACATATTACCGTCGCGCACCGTAATCTCTTAATTCATCACGCGAGAAACGGTCTATTCTATTTTACGACAAGGAAATCATTATTACGTATCGCCAATGTTATTTGATGCTCCGGCGCTTTGTTTCGGTTCAATCGTACTGCGTCGGAATTGCGTCCGAGAAGTTAACGTTCGGTGACGAGCGTTTATATTTTCAATTGGCAGATCCACTTGAAGTTACGGATAGTATTATATCTTGTAACAATTAATCCTCATTGTCGACTCACTAGCGGTCTCGTTTACTGTCTGGCTTCTTAATTCGCCGTCTCGATGAAATTACGCGCTTCCCGCGCTATCGTCAGTCCTTTTCTAAGCATTCCCCGGAATTAGATTCGCGCTTCCAAAAGGCGCTCTTTAGAACGCGGGAGTCGCTATCTGCACCCTCCGTGTTTCGTTACGCGGTGGATGCCGCAAAACCGAATAATTTTCGTACGCAGAGACGAAAGGGTGGATGAATAAGTAAGGGGACACCACTTCGTCCCCATTACGGTGCCGCAGGTAACTGTATAATAAATATCCCGTTAAGAAATGAGGCCCGGAGTACAGAATCTGAGAAAGTTGACGCATTAAAATTTCATTTCTGCATCATCGCGGTGCGAGTTCGAGAGAGAGGGTCGAATTTTAAAACACTTAAAACTAGACTGTCTCCGGCGTACCGGTTGCGAATCGATCACACGCTATTTCTCATTTCGTGATCTCAAATAGCCATTAGATGTTCTCGTTGAAAATATTATGCGTCGATTTTAATTAGGTTCGCGTTTCTCTAAAGAGAGAGAGAGAGAGAGAGAGAGAGCTGCGCCTCGCGGGAGAGAAGCAACCCCTTGGGCCGCCTTGGGCGGTCCATCCGTTGCGCCCCCGAAATCCGGCGCCCGAGTAATTTTCGATTGCCGAGGCGAAACGACGGATGAATAAGTAAGAAGATATCGAGCCCCGAGCCGTTTGCGCCCACTTTGTACTTCGACCGTCGTCGATGCCGGGGGTATCAGGTGAGGGTGGGGGAGGGGGGGGAGAGGAACGGGGGTGGCTTTGCCAGGCACGAGACACGACGGGGGGAGGGAAAGGAACTCGCTTACACTGCCACGGGATTTCGCGAGCAATTACGTGATTAAGACGCCTCCGGCTGCGCTTGGGGTCTACTAAGTACGTACTTAGGTCTGATCCGTTACCGTACTAACTGGCTGCGGCTGTCTTCCTCTCTTTCCACCATCCACTCCATCCTCGCTCGCTGCCTCATCTTCCGTGATTCTCTCTCCGCGGAGCTTCTTCTCCTTCTCCATCGTTGTATCTCTCGTGTACCACTATCTGTTTCTCCTACGATACGATTTTCTGCCCTATCGTGTTCCTCCTCGTTTCTAAGCACCTTGCTCTATACCACTCTCCTGTCTCGTTTCGAATGGCTAACGATGTTGTCGTAAACTGTTCGTAATCTACTTTACCGTAACGGTCTGATAATTCTTCAGCGGATCCTCTCCGATGCCTTTTCCTTTTTTCAATCAACAACACACGTACGTGTACTCGTTGTGATTGATTTTGATTGACGTTCAAATTGTATGTAATCTTTTATCTTTTAGCATTTCAAAAACACACGCTTATATTTACTTATCGTTGTTTCGTTATAATATTCAAGTGTTTTGAAAAAAATCACGAGTTTCAGAACGCTTGATAAATTCTGTTTTGCCTCGCTCTCTCTCTCTCTCTCTCAATTCAATTCCATTTCGTCTTCATTCCTCACCCTTGGCGACCTTTAAGATCACGCCTGTAGTTTATACACTCTGCGAGTTCCCTCTTCGTTTCGTGAAACGTCGGAGAATCGCGTCGTTCCAGGGATGTCGGGGTTGGCTGGCTGGCTGGCTGGCTGGCTTTGCCGACGACGTGAGTTTCAGTTTACCGGAAATTAACTAAATAATTCAAGAGGCGCAACTCCCGAACAGCCCATCTTTGTCTGTCCTCCCTCCTACCCGGCTATGACCGACGACGAAACACCTCCGTGGAGAGATTCGCGCCGATGTAAATTAAAAAAGGCTGCTGTCCGGCCTTTTATCATCCGGCTTGTCCTCTCGCTGCACGGGCTGCTGGGTTTATGGGCTCGCGAGAGAGGAGTTTCGAGTGCGTTAGGTATTCATTAGAGACGATGGAGAAGCGCGCGGACTCTGTCCGGGAAGGTGGTGGTAAAATAAAAAGAGTAATAATTGCTGCTGAGTAACGCGCTGGTGTTATAAACATTTTACGGTGCTTTTAATTAATCTAGGAATTACGATGCTTTCCGCCGCGACATTCCGTACTCTTTATTCCGAGATAAATAAAGTTTACGGATATAATATGCGCAGAGAATATATACACAGAGTCTAATTCGTGGATTCGACAACGCGATTTCTGAAAAAGTCAATTCCAATTTAGATTGAGAGAATCTGTTGAATCGAGAAACATTACATTACATATTTTCCAAGCGTCCTATTCTCGCGCTTAATTCGACATGAAGCGCTCCGATAACGTACCACTGTCGTTTGATCATTTCGCGAGGCAAAAACGTGAAATTAGAATTGGATTCCGATGAGAGAAACGGTGAGAAACCGATAACGATAAAGTGCTGAGTGTCTCAATGGACGAATCGTACGGTGCCATCCTCTTTCGTCTGACGCGTCGAACTGCCGCGAGTGCCTAAGGGGTATATGACGCGTGGCATGGTGTGAACGAGGCCTCATTTGAATCCGAATGGAGACGATTTTCTCGCAGAAGAGGCTGTCAGTGAAATGGCAGTTCGCGAGGGGGGGTGGATAGGGCGATAGATAGAGAGACAGAATGAGAATCGGGCCCCCGTGTCGAGGAAACGGGTGGGGGGGGGGGATGGCATGAATGCCGAAGAGGGAAGAGAGCACGACGTGAAGCCGTGCTTCGCTCCGTTTTCCAGCGTAACGGCGATGCTAGCAATATGTCACCGACAGATATTCGTATTGGTATTCCGAAGAGCGCGGGCCGTCGACCGGAAGCTCATGTATTTCCGTTTCCATGCCGCGCGCCGAGTCGGGATTTTCCTTTTCTTCCTTCCTCCGAATTGAATTTCTTCGACTCCTTCGATCCTCTTGAGATATCTACATACGTACGGTATATGTGCGCGTCAAAGAATTTCACGTGATTTAATAACTGTAAAGGAAGAGATTGCGCGAGAATCATCGATCGTAGTAAAGTTGTAGGCAGGGTTTGCGCGGAAGTATTTGAAGTAAATATGCTTACGCGTATTGAATATATGCATGAGATTTCTTTTAAAGGACTAAGCGCATTTCACGCTACACGGGGACAATTTTATATTAAGTTTTAATACAATTTCAAATTACACTTTACCGTGTCTTGTATTTCCGATGGATCGTCACAACATGATTCCGACATAGCTTTTACTACGGTAATTTTTATCAAATAAATAAAGTAATTTTTGTTAAAAGCCAGTGTGCTTAAGCCATATATTCTTACATGGAAACAGTTCATTTACACTATGGCAACGCAAAGAAAATTTGCTAGGTATATATGTTTTACTTATCTTTACAATACTAACTACTTTTATTCAACAAGTTTTGATAAAAAATTTTTACTATGAAAGAGTGTAAAAATTATGTTGCATTAGTGTTTTTCAAAAAGTAGCTGTATCATTTAAACTTACAATTGTCACTTACAATAATCCACAGCTCGTACAACATATATTGTAGTGATTTTAAATATAAAATTTTCTCACATATTAAGTACGTTTTACATAAGATATACTCTAACAAGTAACTTAAAAATATTACTTCGTTCCATTGTGTTTCGCAATGATCCATTCTTACTTTCCCATCGAAGTAATATCATTTTGCGTTATCAAGTTCTTGCGAAAAACACGACTTGAGTCGTAAGAATTTTCCGGCACAAGAAAAGAGGCACTGTTGAGGCGCCGCTCTTCCATTATTAGCGTTTTCGTCGAATCATCCCCCGGTTCCATCCGACGGGATTATTATCCTGCCGATTTCATAAACATCCTTCGAGGCGGTGCCGCCTTCTTCTTCGCCCACCCTCTCTCAGCCTCACCGGCGCTTCCGGCGTGTAGCGCTCGCACTCCATTAAAGTAATGAAGACACCGATGACGGCTCACTCTGCGTCGTGACGCTTCAGGGGTCCAAAGGGTTTCCTTCCAAGGAGTTTATTCCGCGTCGGGGGCCGTTAAACTCAAAACAAAACCCGTGGAGTCTTCTCCGATTCCCCTTCGCTCTCCTCCCTTCGTCTCTCATTTTCCGTGTCTCGCGTCCTAATCTTATCCACGATCCAACGTCAACCGGCGCTGCTGTGTTTCTCGTCACGGTACGAAGGACTTTATCGTTCCGCCTGTTTCGCATCCCGGGCATTAACCTGCGACGAGCAGAGGCGTATTATTCTTAAAGTACGCGATGCCCGCCGTTCCTACGCCCGGCTTCTTCATTGCCACCTAATTTGACACGTCCGCTAACGCGCGCGCAGTCTCACCGTTGTACGGAAACCTCCTCTTGGTTCTGTCTGTCTTAATTTCACTTCGCCCCGCGCGATGATCGTACTGGAAACTTAAGCGAATTGTACTGGCGCCGCTAATTGCGTTACAAATGGAAACACGTCTATCAGGGGAGCGTTTATATTCGATTGTCGCCGCATGAAATTCAGGTGCAATCCTGCGGAAATACAATTGGATTTTGTAATTATTACATTAACCCAATGCTTTTCATCGATCAAATGAACGCTCGTTGCGTCCGGTCGATTAAATAATTACCTGACAATTTTACGTGTAATTGTCCAAATCGGGAAATTGAGAAGTATACACGTAAGGAGGTCTCTTATACATGCGTTATGTGCTCGCCCCGTTAAATAATAGTTTATCGTATCGGACATTCATAATGATCGCAGCCTTGCGGGAGTCGGAAATTGTTTTCTCCCGTTGTACTAAAGTGCGTATATAATGAAAAACGCCGCCGATCTTTAATTGCAACTGTCAATTTTCGACTTCGTCACACGAGTCAGATTTCGAGACTACCGAAATGAGAGATCCTCGCCCGCCATATGTCGTCCTGGTCGCGTGCCTTCACGAGAGGCCTTTCGTGGTAGCGTAATTACGTGCTCAAGAAATAATGAACGACTAATATTGTCGTCCTGGCTGGCGACCCCCTCCTCCTCTTCTCTCTCTCTCTCTCTCTCTCTCTCTCCCGTTCTCATCGAAAGCGCCCAGTCCGTCGCGACTTATCGACCTTTCGTTGTGTCGCTTTCTACGAGCACGAGTCCTTTGATTGTCCGACCTTTTGTACCGTATTCACGTGCTCCACTCTTTTATACATTTCTCCCGCTCGTTGTCTCAACGAACATTCGGCCGTAGACCGTTCGAGAATGTTCGGTATCGATTCGTTTTGTATATACGGCTTCGAATACGCTTTAATCGCAGATATGGATCCGTTAGGCAGACAGGTGAGGCGTGGGAAGCCGCTTTATTGAAGTACTCGATCTCAGAATACCGAAGGTACTCTAGAATGGATGGTACCTTGAATGAGAGCCTTGTTGAAAAACGAGGTCTTTACACGGCTCTTCGATTTTGCGATTTATAAGTTAGTTATTGAAGGAAATTGCGAAGTACATTATGTCGGACAATTAAAATTTATACGTATTCAAGACGCGAATAATGTAATGTGATAAAAATTTACTATAATTGTATGAAGCTTGTAAAGCGATAAAAATATTTTTATACAAACGTCGGCTTGTAAAATTAAACCTTTTTTGATAACACTTGCAAATCTAATTATTCGTGTTGCTAAGAAAACACTAATTTTATAAGATAACTTTTTATAAGAATATGTCTCTCTCTCTCTCTCTCTCTCTCTCTCTCTCTCTCTCTCCAACATTCATACAATGAATTCGTTGAGCATTCTGAATTGCGCCGGTTTCCATTTCGGAGATACACGATGCGTTTTCATAACAGGCTGACTCTGAAAATTTATAAACCTTCCGCGAATGACATGCGCATGCCATAAATCAAATCACTTCGAAGGGAAACGTTTGAGGATAAATACAAATGTCTCGGTGTATAAGTCCTACACCGGTTCTGTCTGCTCTAGAGCGAGGGCTGGAATAGCGGCGCTATTAATTAAACTCTTTGTCGTGCGATCAGCGAGCGAGAGAAGAGTTGGCATCATGTTACCCACCCTGATTCGTCACGGAGGCGGCTCTTGGCTCGATAGATTTTGGCACGATACACCCGCGAGAGGTTGATGAGGGATGAGTGGCGAGGGGGAGGGGGGGGGAAGGAGGGGGTTGAAGGAAGAGAGGCGTACGTATTCCCCCCCCCCCTCCCCCGCCGGTCATCGTGTTTCCTCTCGCGAAGAGTTGGAGGAACGCGAACGGGAGGAGCGGGGAAGTGGGAGGGTTTCTAATTAATGGGTGGCACTGTGCTTGACATGTTTACTCTGGACGCAACCCCCGCCCCTTGAGCCTCTCCTACCTTCTATTCTTTTTCAGAGAGAGGGCGGCGATACAGTCGTATACTCGGTATCTCCCTCTCGCTTTCTTCCTCCCCGTTTATCCCTCATTCTTCTTCGTGCACTCGCCTCTCTTTCTTCCTTCTTTGTTTTTTATTTCCGCGAGTTTAGTCAAAAGCGCCACGCAAATACTCGCTCGGCGAGCGACCAATTATGCCGTGCCGACGAGAGTCGGCGAGAAACTTTAGAGTTCTGATTAAACACAGTGCTCTTAATGGATGGTGCTTCCGGCAGCGGGAGCTGGAAACACGTCATGCGCTTAAGCGATCGGTGATAGCGAAAAGAAATCGAGCGGGAGAGGGTTCGCGCGCCTGTTTGCCGAAATGAGAGTTGTTAATATGGCAGAACAATAGTACATGGATTCTTTATTTGCTTGCTCTACGAAAGCATCGTCTCTATCAGTGGGGAAAGATTTTGCCATGCCAAATAACAGCGCTTAACAGCAACGTGACTGGTCAGAATCGAGCTTCGTGGAAGCTCTTTCACGGCTGAGAAAATGGTGGCGGGTAAAATGAAATGCAGTGGCAAAATTAATGTAATGAATTTGGTGCAATATGGCTCGCTCGCAATTTTCAACGCACGTGTGACTAAAGCGGCGCGAAATAATTATATAATTACCGCCCGGTAATGCGACCGCGGCCAATATCATAAACTCCTCGCTCTGTTCTGACACACACACACACACACACACACACACATATATATTGATGCGGATGCGAATGTAGCGCACAGCGTGCGTGGCTACGTTTGCAATTTTATCGCCGTCCCGGTGTTTTAGAGCTTCGATTAAATGCTTCGCGTAACGGCCGGCGTATCCTGCTCGTAGAACTGGCAGCGCGAGATGCGGGTATTACTCTAATCGCTGATAATGGAAAGAGATTAAAAGGAGCGGCGGGGTAACGTGAGTTCTGCGACGCAGCAGCTTCGCACGCGATGCACCGCGTGCATATGACGCGTGGTTGGTATTGCGAGTCCGTGTACGACCGCAGCTATATTTAGATCTTTAGGTACAAAAAAGTGTAATTTTGCATTTACCATACTTTTTTAGGATTACGCGGAGGAAAATTATCATCTAAGTAGTAAGTAAATTGAATAAGATTATCGATAGTATGTAGATTATATTAAATTTTTAGATACTCTCTTACAGTAACATTAATTTTTAAGCGTAAAACGCAGAATTTTGCGCTCACTATATTTTTTTATCGAGTTATTTAATTTTCATATAGTACAATCGTTTGACAAGAAATTATTATCTATAAGAATTTTGTGAATTGTCTAAAATTTTAAGTAAGAAATTATTTTACACACAAGTAAACATTAAATGATGTATCGTTCCTTTGTTTCTAACTAAAAGTGGCGTAACTAGAAAAATGTGAGTTATTACTATGATTGAATTAGATAAAGATGATTCCATTAATTAATATAAGTAAATTTTAGTTAGTCAACATCTGTGTTTTTTAATTTTTCAAGAAGATAATATCTTTTATGAGATATTTTCTAAAGAAAACTCTTCTTTTTATGTACAAGAATGACAACTCATAATGTACGTACCTGTTTTATTAATAAAATTATGCGACTGTACCATTATAATCGCACAATAATTTTATTAACAACGCGTACTGATACAACAGTAATTTCCAACTTTATCATTAAAACCCTTCGTTGCGCGTAAATTCTATCACGTTACTGCGTGTTGCGGTACAATCTGTTATAATAATTATTTGACTAGTGCAACGCTAGTTATCGTATCGTTTTCTTTAATTCTGATATACACGCAGTTTGCGTATTTCGCGTCGACCTATTACGGTATCGACCGAATGTATGACGGTACGTTCTGACATTTACATTGGCGCGGGGATGGACGACGATGTTATCCCAACGTTACAGGATTATATCGGTTGGACGTTCAAAACAAATATTTTTTCAAATTCGTAAACGATGAGAACATTTCCATTATTTTTTTCTCGACGCGCTTCCACAAATGACGCGGTAGTAGCTCCTGGAGCTGCGGTTGGTCGGGAATAAACAGATAGCCCGGCCAGTACGTCGTGAGGGTATCAAGATCAATTTATCGCGTCCAGGCAGTAACATTGTAGTCTACGCAGATGATAATCGCGCGCTTGCAGTTAATGCAACATAGTGTTATGTGCGCTTCGATCCAGCCTAAACCTGAATACACAGCAGGTTGTACATTACGGAGCAAATGCTACGGTCCGCTGTGATAACAACGCTGCTTACGATAAACCCTGAGTCATGCGAACTCGTGTTTCTTGTTCACTGTTACGCTACGTTTTATGCGTACCTTTGCACATATCACATTCAACGTATATATATATATATGTATATATCTCATAGACCAGAATTAAGAGGACGAAGATAAACCATAAATGGCCAATTTTTCTCTCATTTTTTCACGTCTTAATGATATCTGACCTGAATGCTCGATGATCAAATAAGAAATAACCATGGCCCAAGATGAGTTTATCAAGCTCGAATTTGATTTAAGCGTGCAACTTGTACACACGATTACACCCGAGATGCAGTAGCGTGACATCAGTATTAATCAATTCCATGCAATTTCCAAATACGCTTGATTGATCCTGGCTACTCAAGATAATTATAGCCTAGGAAGCTGCTACAGGTGCTTGTCCGTCTACGTCCCTCCCTCTCTTCCTCCCCCTCCCCCCCTCTCTCTACGCGTGCGCGCGCGCGCGCGCGTATTCTCCAATGTGCATTCCACAAATCAATGTGCCGTGCGACATATAGCATGACATGACGCGTGTTGCACACACGCGTAATATCTGTCCGGAACGGAATCGTAGTCGCATGATTTGAAAAGACGAAAAAGTTGTAGAAATGTCTTGTGCACCCTCATAAAATAGACAGATCGTTAATGATTCTTAGAGTTCGTCGCGAGTTTGTCCACGATTACATTGTTGTCAGATTTATTACGGTGGAGATTACCATTATTAGCATTGTTAGCAGAGAAGACCTCTGCTCTTCTGTAATGCGTAATCGCGTAACCGATAGATCGTTGCGTATATCGCTCATGATGAATGACAGTGCTCGGTGCGATCATTAAACTTTAATCCCTCTTGGGAGTGCAATCGGAGCATCGCTGTTTGGGACGAATTGCATCATCGACGACGAAAAGATAAAAATGTTACGCAACTCGAGTTGATCTGAGATGATAGATAAGCGTAAGGAAATGTAGATGCGAGACGAATATAGAGCGAGAGAGAGAGAGAGAGAGAGAGAGAGAGAGAGAGAGAGA
>NW_017305451.1:1365982-1372333 GCF_001594115.1 Trachymyrmex septentrionalis
GGAATGCGAGACGAATATAGAGCGAGAGAGAAAGAGAGAGAGAGAGAGAGAGAGAGAGAGAGAGAGAAAGAGGATCTTGTAACTCGCATGCAATTTACAGAGATTGATCGATCACGCTTTCCATTCAAGATAATCATCATCAACCGAGCCACTGTCATCTGCGTTCTACCATTCCCTAATACAAGTCTACAGTTCAGTGGAAGGCAACGTGTTGCACGACACGGTTGCAGTATTGGAGATGCAGTATTGTGGTAATGAATGGTGTTCGCTCTTCAAAGGTTTCACTAATGTGAAACAGCTATCTGCCAATAGCCTAGAATAGGATTTCTCGTTCTCGGAAATAAATAATAGATTCCGATAAAAATTTTCAAAGAGAGAGTAATCAATTTGTAATTGTTCCGATGTACAATATGTATCTGTACACACAAGTTTTTCGCCGCTGCTACTATTAGCCGCTAGTCACGGTTTGAACGTTTGAACCTTCACCAGACTAGGTAGCAATTTCAATTTGACGATTGATCGATATCTATATACCACTCCACGTGATTGCTGCTTTTGAAGTTCACGGAAACGCGACTACTAATTGTGTAGGATTATACGCCGTAGAGCCTGCACGTTTATTCGTAAATTAAAGAAATCTGTGTTCTAAATACCTCTTTCACGATGATCATGTAATATTTTAGTACGTTAGTTTTTAATTGCGACGCTGATTGGACATTCTTTCAGAAATATAGACACGTAATCTCTGAGATTTAGTGATAAAGCCGCTTTATATTTCGTCTCCTCGAATGTAGTATTTCGTCACAATTCTTGAGAATTTCGACACAACTGATTCAGCTTCCAAAAAAATTGAGCGGCAATTTTGCAAATGCCCTCCGTCTTCTATTATGCTGTAATTATTTAATCTTTCGATCAAATGCTTGAGATTAGTTATATCAGAGAAATACAATCGCGATTGTTATCGGATATTGTCTCTCGCTTCTTCTTCCTCTTACGATATGATGCGAGTCGGATAACGAATGTAACCAGCTGTCACGGTTCACGCACGCCGATATATCGTATTACATTACTCGTGCTATGTATCTGTTCATCCTTACGTTTTGCTGCTTTAACAAGCACGAGACTCGCGCTTGCACGTGCATACATATAGACTTGCTGCACGTCATGGAAGTTCGGGTTGAAAGCAAATAGCCTCTGGCGCGTAGCATTAATAATTGATTATGGCGTCAAACTCGGTCGTAGACGTATACTAAGTGTAACATAATTTCGGCACATAGGATATTTGGATATTTAATTAGCCATTTTGTCAGTACTAAAACGGAACGTATTGTACTTTGAATTGTAACGATCACTTGAGTAACATTTACTTAGTGACATTTTTATTTTCTTAATCATAAACAAAAAAATTGTTTTAACTCTAGAATGTTATTGTTTTGGGTGATGTGTTGTAAATTTTATGCACAGGAAAATATTCCACTCTCGATATAACACAAGTTTTTTTCACACACTTTTTTATTTAATGATAAAATATTTATATAATTTTAGACTTTTATGTAAACAGAAATAACCTAATTATTAACAACACAAAAGAAAGAGAGAATAAGCACGCTATAAAATTTAATCTTGAAATATGGAGTATGTAATCTAATTGTGTGTTTTTACATATTTAAATAAAATATGTAATAATACAAAATAATAACACAAAACTGCTTAAAAATTTATATATATATACAGCGCGAAATTATTATATAAATTATTATATAAATATTTTCAAAGCTTGCACTGCTTGTTCTAGTTTTTAGCAGATTGTATCTCTTAATGACCATTGAACGATCTCGCTCTCAGTTGTACGTAAAATTTACGTACCGATAGTATTCTAGGATTAATATATAGAATAACAATTTAATTTATTGATGTGAAAAGAAAATTTTTTTACTTATCAATTTTGACATTAGCTAAAAATATAGAGATTTGAACGAAGGCGATGATAAATCGTTCAGTTTGTAATTGCGATCGTCGAACAACTTGACTACACGATCGCGATCTACTTTACACGAACGCATTAAACGCTTCGCCGACGCGCGATATCGATCATTGATCCTCCGCGCCGTATTTATCGCGACCCTTTCTGTGCCTCGTGCGATCTCGGCCTCTGGCGGTCTCTCGGCAATAAATAAATTTCGCCACGCGACGCTCACAATTCTTCGCTGGGCTACAGAACTCCCGGCACCATTTACTATTTCGTGGATCGGCACCGACTGACCCAGCCACCCACACACACGCGCGCGTAGGACCACACAACATCGTGCATTTTAGCCCGCGTACATCCGGTTGTAAATCAATTCGGCGCATCGGAGGTATTTCAGTTAAATGACACATGAGAGTGTCCCTATAGAGCGTCCTCCTTTTCCGTTTTGCTCTTCTCCGCTAAGTCTATCTCTCGTCGCTCCCTCCTTCTTGTTTTCTTTTCAACCGTACAACCCCGGGAGAGTCCTACACAAGGCCTGGGTGTAGAATTGAATGCGACGCATTGTACGGCGTAGTCTGACCGTACGATATTACGAGAGCGAGGGGAGGGAAGGGACGAGAGGGAGGGAGGAGACAGCGGAAAGAGAGAAAAGGGGGAAAGATGGGCGCGAGGGTCGAATGGGGTGATGAGGAATAAGTGAGAAGGGCGCCAAGTCTCCCGAATAGAACGAGAGTCATGGAACGGAGCTCGAGTTATGTACTGTCCACCCCTGCCCAATGGGCGCGTTAAATTATGCCCTTGTCTCGACCGGGACAGGATGCATCTAGACCTTAAAATGCACGAAACTCTTGCAAAAAAATTTACAGTTGGAATTGCTGCGTTTTTTTTTACTCTGTACATAATTACATGCAATTAATTACTTAAATTAGCTAATAATGTGATTATTTAATTAATATTAAATCTGTAACTATAAATAATCCATTTTTCTAGCATCTTTTTTTTTTTTTTTTTTTTTTCAATAAAAACGATTAATTCGGTATTCTTGAAGAAATTCTCTTTAGCTAAACATTGAAAAGTCAGATTTGATTATTTTCAATGTTATTTTAATGAAAACATTTTTCACAACGATCATTGAACAATCGTCCATCGACTCGTTATCTGGAACGTATTAACTTTTATCACTTGTCTGCCACGCAGTAACGTCTCTTCTTTCGTTCTTGAAAAGAAAACGTGTAAACGACTGTAGGAGACGCTCCATCGTGATAAGAAATCTCAAACTGGAGTCTAAGGTCATTCGAGCGCGCTCCCGATTTTCCTTACCCCTGGAACCTGATTTGTCTTATCCCTTTCTTCGCCAGAATTCGTGTCTCGCGTCTGGTAAACGAGGGACCAGCATGGAGGCAGCTAGGAAAAAGGTCAAGTTTTATGGACGGATCGCCGCCGCTACGTTAGGCGGTAGGGAGTAGGACGGTAGAAAAGCGGACAAGAGAAAGAGGAAAGAGCGGGAAATAAGGGAAAAGCGCGATCTGGGAATCGCGCGTAATGAGACTCTCAAAATATAGCCGGGGACGATTGTCGAGGGTCAGTCTACCGTGCCCTAACTGCAACTGTCCGTTTTTATTATTTTCCTTCCGCTTTCTCTTCTTTCTTGCGTTCTCTCTCTCTCTCTCTCTCTCTCTCTTTCTCGCGCGCGCGCGCGCGATTCTCCCCTTTCCGAAAAGGCACTCTCACTCCCTGTCCATCCCTTCGACGCGACGCGTCGCGGTGTCGGTACGGTCGAACGATAAATTCAAGACGCTTACTGCCTGCCCAATGGCGCGACTTGAGGAACGGGATTGAGCGACTGCGACGATGAGCTTCCGAAATATCATATTGAGAGGAAATAAGACGGGACGATAAACTCTGGTAGAAATTATGGCGCGCCGTTATCCGTGAGAGCAAAGGTCGCGATCCTGAAATTTATCTTAGTAGTTGCTTTTAGTTCCTAGTGCGCTGGTAAGGTAGTGTCCTGCGCTTTACTTGCGACCTTAAAGTCGCGGACTGATTGATAAGTATCATTCTCTTCCCAGTATCCCGTATAGGGAATTGAACTTAAATCCACACGAGTTTGCGCCTCTTTGGTCGTCGCATCTGTTTGCCTCCTTCGCACTTGTTGAGGGAACGGAGCTATAAATTATTCACGCAAAAGTACATCATCGAATGAATTTTCAGCTGAAACGCATAGAACGTTTGTTAACATCACGTTCATAAAATAACTCACGCAGATGGAATACGTGACGTATACGATTTGTCACGAGGCTCACGTGTACAACGGTAATTCAGACGTCCAATTCGAGCGGCGTAGCTTATCGTAATAGTTGCCGCGGTAAACGCGGGTCGGAAAAATACGACCCCGTACCACCGTAGGCACTATTCCTACCCGCGGACCCAGACAAAACAGTTACACGCCAAATTGGCAATATTCCACCCGTGTGTACTCGGCCGTCGCTGAAATTGGAAATGTAGCTCGCGCATCTAGATTGGCCGGCCTCGGTTGAGCGCGAACTCTTTTCTCTCTCTTTCTCTTTCTCCCTCCCCCTTCCCCCCTCCCTCTCTCTCTCTCTCTCTCTTTGTGATGGTACTGTGTGGACGTGCTTCGTATGCTCCGTATTGAGAGGTGACATTCGACTGCTTATACTGCCCTGCAGGCCTTCTACCTTTGGTCAAAGCTCTTTTTGTCTGAACTTTTTTCCGTGTATTTCTGTGTACCTCTGCATAGATTTTGGTGAGATATCGGACTACTTTATTTGTGCTGGCTGCCAATTTTTTCGAAGCTAGATGCCCATCGCTACTCTCTCTCTCTCTGGTTGGTCTGGGCATTTGTTTGTCGACGTTTGTCGTGACGCATCAGGATATTTCTGTTTTATCTACTGTCACACGGAACAACAATGAAGGACTAGACGTAAGCGTAAATAAATGCGGCCCCACTGTACGTGAATCTTCACATACGATTAGTTATACGTAGTGGACAGATTGGTCAGTTTTATAAGTGAGTCCTCGAATTAAGACATTTAATCGATGGAGGAAATTATAATATGTCTACAATATTATTGAACTAAATTATATTATATTTCAAGTAATTTACAGAAAGTATTATTATATTTTATCGTAACTTTTTGTGTGCGTCCTTGTGCATGGTCTCCTGTACATCGCACTTGTTTATTTATTTTCTATTCATCTCTTTGTTTTGATTATTAGTATTTACTTATGATTTTTTAGTTTGTAGTATGTGTGTGTGTGTGTGTGTGTGGTGTGTGTGTGTGTGTGTGGTGTGTGTGTGTGGTGTGTGTGTGTGGTGTGTGTGTGTGGTGTGTGTGTGTGGTGTGTGTGTGTGTGTGTGTGTGTGTATTCCGGTTTTTTACATGTCTCAATTTATTTTTACTTTACTCTATGTACGTTGCGGCTCGTTTGTATTTTGTACTTTTCTTTCTATTATATTGTACATTACTTTTGATTTTCTATATACATTATACCTATATATGAAATCTACTGCTGTAATCATATGTACATGGCAGTGCTTTTTCTCTTTTTCTCTAAAGCGCAAAGTACAAAGAAAGATATATATCTCTTCTCTTTCATTCTCTCTTGTTCTTTTTTTTTCTCTACTCTCGCTTGTCTGTTATTGCCCACATCACCCGGGAGAATATCGGTACCGAGACACGTTTTATTAGACGGAATTCCTAACTGTAACAATTTATCTGTGCTGCCACAGATATTGCCCGGTTGCACCGTCACCTCTTATTATTTCTCTATCTTTCTCGTTCGTTTTGTGATCGTAGCGAGTTCACGGTTGCCGAATCGCAAAAAAGTGAGGTGCACTTTTATTACCGTCATTATTATCGTTATCGCAATGCACGTCCGCGAGGAGGAAGAGAGAGGTATCGTCGTAAAATTCAGAGTAGGTATTTCTCCTAATTGCGAATCGTCACGGACAGTCCGTTTCTTTCGTTGTTTTGAGTTTCGCCGGGAAACATAAGATCATCTTGATATTAGATCGTAACGTTTTCTTCGTAAAATATAAGCATAAACTCGTACAACCAGATATCCTCCGACCGACGAGCAATAGAGAAAAATAAAGGAAGAAATCGCGAGGCTTCATCGTTTTGTTCCTTGAAAGTTTTATTACCGTACGGGTACTTTGGAGATGAACGAAAAATATTTCACCGCAGCTAATTGCAATGTCAATAAACAATTAATGGAGAGTATATACGACGAGAAATTATAATTAATTATTCGAGGGGTGATATCTTTCGGGATACATTTTCATAATTGTGCTGCATTATTATGTGCACAAAGCAAAGAGAAGCATCGGTGCATCGATATCATTTTCATTTGCGCGTGTC
>NW_017305451.1:1372433-1373629 GCF_001594115.1 Trachymyrmex septentrionalis
TTTGATAATAATTCGACGGCCCATAATAATCAAACGCACAAGGCAAAGAGAAGCATCGGTGCATCGATATCATTTTCATTTGCGCGTGTCAGCCAAATTGATTCCTCGCCGAATCGGATATGATCGAATGGTTTCCGCTAGAGCGAAAGAACGAGATTTCTTCGTTTACGCGCTGTCGTCGCCCACTGTTACTTCGTCCCAGTGGGGAGGGTCTTGGCGATCCGGTCGTTTCGGCAATATCCCGAAATCGCGATCGGATCCTCCGTGGTCCACCACGGTTCATCTCTCGCTCGTCTCGTCCTCCGACCGACTCGGCGTGCTCTCCGGCGTAAAACGAGCGAAATGGTTTTGACGTGGAGAGTGCGGGAGCGACGGCGACGGCGACGGCGACGGCGACGAGGGTAGGGTACGGGAGCGGCGCGGCGTTCCATAATCCATTGTGTCCAGTGCCAATTAAACGGTGCTGCCATGCGTATGGTCAGGAACTAACCGGCCGTTCTCAACACGGTCACGGATCTGCACGCATACGCGCACGCATCTCTACTGGTACGTATATAGATTTCTCTCTCTCTCTCTCTCTCTCTCTCTCTCTCTCTCTCTCCAAGAGGAACAGCCGCGCGGCAGTCGATGCAGGAGGAGGCGGAAGTGGAAGAGGGGATGAGGTGGACTACGGTTCGATTGGGGAGAGCATCTGGACCTCTGGATGTACCGGCAATTATCGGACCGGGTTACCTACAACCGTACACCGCGTACGAGTACGTGAGCGTGTTTCGGAGAATGAGAGACAGAGCGTGGAGCGGGAGCGAGCAATAGAGGAGAGACAAAGGGAGAAAGAGAGATAAATAAAGAGAGAGAGAGAGAGAGAGGGGAGGTGAGGTGAGGTACGATTGTGCGAATGCGCGAGGATCCTTGCGGCATGCGTTATAATCGTGACAGTGGATCGCCAGCCGTGCGCGACAGCTCGGTAGAAATCCGTTGATTGGTCTCTGCTACTCGATCCGGGGTTAGATCCTCGGAGGCTACCTACTAGTTGAGGACCGATCCGGTACGATCCGGCCGATTCAGCCAGACGGCGATGCCATCTCTCCCTCCGTCTACTTGTGTCTCCTTGACTACTGTGGTTCTGCACCCCCGCGGTGAGGGGAGGGGGGGAGGGTGAGCATTTGAACGTGTCGGTTTCGCAATCGGAAATTCGA
>NW_017305451.1:1373729-1378691 GCF_001594115.1 Trachymyrmex septentrionalis
GGGGGCGGGGGGGGTGAGCATTTGAACGTGTCGGTTTCGCAATCGGAAATTCGAGACGTTCCAGGAGTAGGGGGGAGA
Organism: Trachymyrmex septentrionalis; assembly: GCF_001594115.1. Classification (NCBI taxonomy): domain Eukaryota; kingdom Metazoa; phylum Arthropoda; class Insecta; order Hymenoptera; family Formicidae; genus Trachymyrmex; species Trachymyrmex septentrionalis. The sequence continues at coordinate 1,373,808 of NW_017305451.1, forward strand.
GGGGGGTTACAGGAGGAGAACAGGCGATTGTTTCTGACTCGCTTGTCCAGGTGTAAGTGTGGTCAGCCTTGATTGGATTGGACGTAGCTGGACTGACGAAAGGGTCGCATCGAGTACCTCTTAATGACTAGACGGTGCGAAGGTTTTACGCGAATGTTTGGCCACAAGCTAACGCAGGTTAATGAGGAGAACCGCTGATTCTGAAGATTCATTAACGTCGCGATACGATAATTGCATATTTGTGCAGGAGGAACGTTACGTAAAACCAATTACGCATAAAGATGTATAAAGAATTTAATGAAAAAAAAAAAAAATGAGAATTTGATAAGGAACGAGATACTTTTGAGTCACAATTTTTCGGGGATTTGTTACGAAAAATGAATGTCTCTCCCTCACATGGATGTCACAAGTGGTTAAATTCCTCTGGCTTTAGATGGCGCGAGTATGATATCTTTCGCGAGAGATAAAGGGAGCAAAGGAATGTCTCGACGCTTGGTTTCGAGCAGAAACGAGGGGGGTGCTATTCTTGAACTCGCGTTTCTCCGTCTGTAGGATTACTACGTTCATTATGGCAAACGTATTACGGCGAGCCGCGCGTCCCAGCGGGTTGCATGATGGAGATGTAATCGTGATATCTGTGTTTGCTAATGTAAATCCGTCGCGCTACCGGTATTTATAATGCAAGCGGGCATAATCGCGTGTCCAATGCACCTTACGTTGCACACGCATTTATATCGTTCCCTCCATCGTTTTTATTATTGATGACGGCCATTCGTATTTCCTGACCGATCTGCCGGTCAAGTTTTAATGGATATACCCTCCTAATGAACCATATCAAGTACAGAAATTGCGGTAATAATTATGCGCGCTGTCAATCTGAGATATAGTTATTGACCGTGGGATACGCGGTCGTTAACTGATGGAATTATGGCAGATCCTTAAATTTTATTTACTAAATTAATTTCGAGATTGCCTCGACCGTCTCTTTTCGCGTCTCCTGCAGCTACAATTTTATCAGAGGATGTCTTTTTATAACGATTAGAACATTTAAATTTCCTGACGACGGTCCTTCTCGTTTTCGTAATCGTTCGTACTCCAACATTTCCGATTTAACTCCTTGCTACTGCTCTTTATACTAAATCATCACATATTAAATTTATACTTTTTCCTTTTACACATCAACTATTAATCGCAGTAATCGAGCGTGTGCCTGACGACCCACCCTTAATATTCATATCACATTAGTTCAAGCGCTAAAAGATCTACAAGATACTTGAAATGCAGGATGAGCCTCATGTAATCGTTAAAACTTTAGCGTTCAAAGTTGTCGCGACGATGCACCAAGATGATGCACTGATTGTTGAGACTAATCGAACGCGCGAGAATCGTCCGAGATGATAGGAGCAAACTTATCACGCGCTGTATGCTCTTTCCACGTGGACACGTGTTCAACCACGTGTGCTTCGACCCCTCGGCCGTTACTTCTGCCTTTTTACCTCTTCGCTTTTTCTTTTGCTCACTGCTTCTGACTCACTGTAGAGTTCCTCTGTTTTTTTTTTCCTCTCCTGCCTCTTGCGTCCAACTCGTCCCTTTTCCACTGATGCACGTATCTCATGTCTTATACAGGGTGAGTCGACAGAAAGTATTCTCGCGTGATACAAAGGGAGAAGTGTCCGGTCCGCTATTTACAAGTAAGATTAAGATATCTTCTATTATAATTTGTAAGCATCCTCTAGCTCTCCAGCTTATTGTTTGAATTTGATGTCTCTAATCAGGCACAGCGTTGAAACTTATTTTTAAAAAAAGAACATTACAAGTAGCAGTTCCCTGTGTGTCCGGATATCACGATAAAAGTGACGTCAAATTTGTCATTTTCAATCAAACGCTTTTACGAAATAAATTAAAATTTACTTCAAGCGTGACGTGCGCTTTAACGCGCTTGTGAAATTTTTTTTCTATTTATGGATAATGGAAAATGAGAAATGATCAGAAACCTCGATTTTTATCTGAGAGAAATGATAATTCTTTAAAACACACCCTGTATAATCTCACGTACTACACGATGCCTGTGTGTGTGTGTGTGTGTGCGTGTGTGTGTGCGCGCGCGCACACGTACCGCATGTTCATCGTCTTTTTGTTTTCTGCGCGAAGAAGGTCTTTTATTATTTTATTATAGAACGGGTTTGTCAGTATATTGCGATCGCGCGCGAATAAGACGAGGGAGAAGTGGAGTATAGCCGCGTCAACAGTGCCACGGATCTCGGATCATCCTGTGGCAAAATATATCGTATATGAAATTGATGCACGGTGTTGCGAGGTTTACTGTGCGTGCAGTCGAGCCGCGTAATTGACTGCATAAATTTTCCCACGTGCAAAATGAAATATGCAATCTTCCCCTAAAGAGGCGTAAAATTGTTATCTCGAGTCCTTTGTCTTGTTTTTTTGTTCGACGATGTTATCTATTGTGCAAAATGTATAGAAAGAAAAAAGAAAAAAAAAACCAACATACGATGTTAATAAACGTTGTAGTCTTTGATAAAATCATTTTTTCGTCGCCGGCAAATTTATAAGCCATAAAATGCATAATTCATTACGCGCTCCTTTCCTATATTTATTCGGTTATGATGATGAACGTAGTGAGGCGATGCAATATAGACGATGATAGCGGCGATGGCTACCGCTCGCGTATATACGGACCGCATAAATTCATTTAACGTGTGGTTATCGATGGCCATCGAAAGATTTATGACGTCGAAAACCCTCCGTTTTATGATCATCTTGGCTACCCTCTAATTTTGGGTCGTCGTGCTCCTCTTCCACGATTGCTGTTTCCCTTCGGTCGTCGTGAGACGTCGCGTGCACTTTGACACCGTCGGAACGAACAGATATTTCGATCTCACGCAGTAATCGCACTTACATAAATGCCATGAAACAATGAAACGTCAAGTCGCGACATTTTCGATACGAGCTCGCGGAATAAAAGGAGGGGTAATTAGAAGCCGCTTTAATCACTGTCGCTCGATGACTAGAATGCCACTTCATGGTCGTTAGACCATGGAATTACGTCTTCCCCGAATCCGACACTGAATACAATTTAATGAGCCTAATGACACTTTAATCCGTTTGTGTAAGGACGTCTTTGAAACGTTGGCGCAACGCTCGAGGACAAGCCCGTTCTTGCTGTCCGCCCTAAGGTGAAGCCCTTTCCGCGAAAGTTTTCGGAATAATTAATTAATTTGTCCAATCGATATACACTTCAAATTGGTTAAGTTTAGCAGCATACAGCGTATATATCGATTTAGCTGATTAATTGTTTACTAACTTACGGTTAGTCTTCGACCTGTCGGGTTAATGTAACGGTTGTCTGAATATCAACTTAATGAATTAACTACTTTGTCGTTTCAATTTGCTGTCTCGTACGATCTCTTAAGTGTAACATCGATTTAATAACGTTTGTTAAAATTGAGAAACTGGGATAAAAATGGAAGGTGGTACATCTCATACCGAAAAATACCTGGCATTAAGATCTCTGAGATGTGGGAAAAAAATGTTTCCTTTTTTTTTCATCTATCTTAATAATTTAAATGATATCTTGAAGTGTAAAGTATTTACAATTTCTGACAAGGACGCAAAATATATCGCTCGATAGAAGATCTCCAAGAGGAGAGTGTTGCAGATATTTTTTTTTAAATGTACGAATTTAACTCTTGCTCTCAGTTTCTCAATTCTAATTTAATCGGTATTGCATTACACCTGATATATATCTGATAGCCGTCCTCCGCCGATCGCGTATGGTATACCGATTATTTCCGCCATTTAATCGATAGCGCTTAACGGTGAACGCCGTTTACCGTTTTGCAAAACCAAAACCGAGTATTTGTCGAAGGTTGGAGGAAGGTTGTAAAAGTAGTCTTTGCGGCGGGCTAAGGTCAGTGCCGCGAACATAATATGGTTAGTGACCGCGTGACGTCAGACGAGGGAGTGAGGGAGGAAGGGGAAAGGGAGGAGGAGGAGACCACGTGACGACGATAAAACAGATCGCGCGGGGTGGGGACCACGTGTGTGTAGCGCGGGATCGACAAGCGGGCTGGTGAGGCAAACGGGAGGGAAACCGGACGGTCTGCAGCGGATTGCAGCGGGGAAAGGGTGGCTGTTGCTCGGCGTTGAGGGGAAAGGGCGGCGGGCGTAGTACTACGCCTCGTACTACACGCACGTGCGTGTGTAAGATGATAACGAGAGTGCACGCATTGGCTCGCGGCCGCGCGCTCGCACGCACACACACGCGCGCACGCAAGTGCGCGCGCGCAAACGCACGTGTGTGTGTGTGTGTGCTTTGCGTTGATATGCGTAGTGCAGCGAGAATTCGATCAGGGTCGGACGCGCCATCCGGATCTGTGGATCGAGAGATGCGCATCACATTTCCGCGGGGAAAGAAACACAACGCGCGGGTTTTCAACGATAACTGAGCCTGAGCATTCTCGATTACCCCTTTTTCTCCGATCTCGAAAAACATTTTCAGGCTCTGGACAATTCGATACAGTCCGTTCGACAGTAAAAACAACTTTGTCAGAAGAGAGATATAGCAACAAAATATGTTCTCCAAAAATAAGATTCAATCTTTTCGTCGAATGCATTTTTCTTTTATAAAAACTGTTTCAATCAATAGCTGATTAAGCACGATTACTTACGTAAAATTTCTCTCATTGTGCTTTGTCAAATTTTCAATTGTCCGAAATGCGATGATTTTTTTTTTCAAAATTGTCTCTCCAGAATTATCAATTCTCTACTTATTGTAGTTAATTTCTTTAAGTTTTTTTTCCCGATCTACGATTATACATATATATCTTTCATCGAAAACATGCATTTCGGAGATGGATGAATAAA
>NW_017305451.1:1378791-1381516 GCF_001594115.1 Trachymyrmex septentrionalis
CCCGATCTACGATTATATATATCTTTCATCGAAAACATGCATTTCGGAGATGGATGAATAAAATGAATAATGGAATAGAAAATTCGGAATTGTTCGATTAAAGAAAGGGGAATTGTTCTACGTCGTCAATGCGATACGATCGATCGCTGATTGATTATGCGTGGCTATTTGAGATTCACGCGCGGATGCGTATCGCATTACGCGCGATTTACATATGTCAGTTCGACGGCCGGTCCGACCCTGAGAGTAATAATGGTTCGTATCTGCGTAACACGTAATACGACGGCGAACACGGGAGAAAGACAGACGCGGACAGAGGGAGGGGATGACGGGGCGAGGACGCCGGAGGGCGAGCGTGAAAAAAAAAAAAAAAAAAAAAGAAAAAGAGGAAGAGCAGAGGCCTGCGAGTGCTTCGCGCATGGTGCAACGATAACGCGTTCTGCAGGATGACTGATAGCTTTCATATCGCAAGAGGATGTTGCGGATGCGTGGGTAGATGCGGGGATGAGGCCACGGACAAGTTTCCTTTATCACGGCGCGTTACGAATCTAAAGTCCGACAACGGGCGTGGTGTATTGTCAAAATATACGCGGAAGAGACGTAAAAGATTACAAAAAGAAAGGCATGTAATGCCGCTTTTAATCTGCCATCAAGACAAATAATGATGACGAAATTCATTCCTGTTTCCTGATGCTTCAATTTCGAACGAATAATTGTTCGATTTCTTTAATCGTCATTCCATGTATTTTTCACGCATTTTCACTGAGTGTAAATTTCAAATCATTTTTGTCCACGTATTTCTCCATGTATTTGGGGCACGTTTCTCCTTTACTTTTTGCGCCTTAGATCCATCTTTTGCAATATTTGAAATGAAAAAAAAAAAAACATATATGTATATAAATGTAAATTTCTCAGATGTTACGTAGAGTTCTAAAGAACACTTAGCACATGTATGCACAAAATTACCATCTCGTCACGATTTCACCACGTTTCGCGACAAACAATTTTGACTTGTATGTATAGAAGATGCGCGAGTTGAAATCCAAGGAGCCTCTCCGAGACTTAGCGGAGTGAAACGTGGATGCGCATCGGATCGCAAGCTTAACGGCAACTCTGCGTAAAAAGCTGTACGCGGGGAAGTAAACGAAATGGGGCAACAATAAACGAAACGCGAAGGCGAAAGGGGAGCGGCCGATGGAAACGTCAAAATGTAACACGGTATTACGAAGCGCGTACAAACGGCCGGTTGTTCAGCAATAATGCCGGTATTGTTGAGCTTATCAAGCGAGGCTAATTGGACGCCAACAGCTGGACCGAGACTTCGCTGTAATCCGGACTGCAGTCCGCGCGCCGCCTCTACTTTACACTGATAATGTAATGGGACCTATCTGGAACACAAAAGGCCGCAATAGATTAATGGATTTGTCTGAAATTGTCACCGAGTGTCAAAACAAATCGATGGGGAAAGCGGGAGACGCAGTATTTGCAGCTAGGACGGAGAATCGCGCGTTGCGCTCGTCGGCGTTGAACTCGTTAATCCCCTTTATCGGCCTTTCAACGAAATTGCATGCAAATGCGAAATGCAGTCCGGCACGACGAATCCGACGAGGTTTCCGAAACAAAACTTATAGTCTTATATATTTATAGTCTTATATATTTTCATTTGACCTTTAACGGATCGCTTTTTCATAATTGTCCGTTACACGTTTAACAATCTCGCAATTTCTTCTCGCCATTTCGATTCCAGCTATAAACATTGATTCCGATCTCGTTATCTCGATTTTATGCGTCACATAATGACGACACTATCGAGTTTCTTAAAACAATAAACGAGCGTTGTAACGCTTCGCTACTCGAGTTTACGATGAAGCACAGTGAGAAGACAACGCGACGCGCGCGACGCAGTTGTGGCAGGCGATCGTATCGACTTTCACAACAGGAACACGAGGAGGCTGTGTTTGCGTAGCGAGAATCAACTTCGCGGTTCGGGTGTGTGCGTGACGAACGTTACGCACATCGCGCGTGCAGTAATAATAGCCGGGGCGAGCCTCGATTAGAGCCTGCTCGTACGTAAGTAGTAAGCAGGAGTGCAAGAAACGCGGTGGCCCCGTCACATGTTTTTTTTTTTTTTTTTTTTTTTTTTTACGAAAGAGAAATAGGCGAGGAAGATTGTCGCGCGGAGAACGTGTACGTACGTATGTCGGATTTTGTATTATCGATCGTACGCAGTCCCGTCTAATGAAAGAAATAAATTGCCGCGTTCTCATGTGAAAATGGACCACTGTACGTGTTTCGCAATCGGCCGATGCCCTCGCAACGCGCTTATACACATACATGTGTGTATATATATATATATATATGTTGACTCGGCCGTATTTACATATACGTATTTCAATCACCGTCGACAATTACGCTGACGCGCGATAATTTACATGTCGACTGTTCAATTTTGCACCACTTTTTCCTTGGCCATTATCAGTTTTCGATAAACGTAATTCGCGAGAGATTCGGTTCTCGCGTAGCTCATTAATATAATTAAACAAGCGTGTGAGTGTTGCTTCCGAGCGTTGCATTTTTAGAACAGAGAATAGAATCGTACACTGAATCGTCGGCCAATTAATAACTGCCGTATCCTTCTGTAACGTCAGAAATGAAACCCGAATTACTTTAACCGGATTAAAGTCGGGGGTAGAGAGCGAGCGAGAGAGAGAGAGAGAGAGAGAGA
>NW_017305451.1:1381527-1388457 GCF_001594115.1 Trachymyrmex septentrionalis
AGAGAGAGAGAGAGAGAGAGAGAGAGAGAGAGAGAGAGGCCGAGGTTGAGTGAGGTTCCGTGTTGATTTTAACGAAATCTTCATCTTCTCCTCTCTTCGCCTCGATTGGCGGTGCATCGCGGCTGTACTCGAAATCGAAACTTCGCCTCTCGCGATTCTCTCGCCTCGAGTTTACCGAGTTCGAAACTAGTCGACCGTCCAATCGGACGGGATATCGTGCAAAGTCTGTCTCCCGAGACCCGTACTGTCCCTGGGTCGGGCGAAATTAGTCGATAAACCCCAGTTTAAAGTTCCCAAACTTCTACACGGGAGTTTGCCCCCGCGAGACAGTAGGAATTTACTTCCCCGTTGCGGATCAAGGCAAGTAAAGGGTGAGACAAGAAAGGTGAAACCGAAGTCGAAGGATCGGAGGGAAACGGTGGGTAATTTTTCTGCTGCAAGCTCACGAAAGGTATTGTTGCATAAGTCTGTTGCCGTTTGTTAAGTTGATGGATTGGATGAAATTGTCCTTCCATAGTTTCTCTTTAAACGTTAATTATGGTCGAATATCAAATTGTTCATCGTAATTCTCGAATTATTGATAAAAAAAAAAAGAAAGAAAGAAAGGAGAACGCAGATTTAAAGAGCTGTATATTTTTCCCGTGTAGAATTGCGCTGGGATTTCATCTTCGACCGTATACCAATCAGCAAGGCGCCACAGAAAATGCTGCATTAATGAGTAAATCACTGGCCGGCGTATCGTTTCCCGACGTACTAATACATTTATTTCCCCGAGTTCGAGTCCTCGGTAACGACGTTCGTGGAGTCAGCGATCGCGTTTCCTCGCGCTTCCCGATTCGAATGTGTGCGAATGTTGGCCGCGGTTATCTCGGAGGCGCGACGCTGCTGATTGATTGAGGCATCGAATTTCATTAATCGCTCGTTATAGCCGATGCGCGCCTCGTATGTAAATCTCGGCCGTACGATGGCGTGTACGGTTAGATAGCGAGTATATAGATAGCGGGTTATCGCGCGGTCGTTCTTGCCAAGTGAATCGAATTCTTCCCCGCGGCTCTCTCGTCGGAATCTCGTGACTCATTTATTTGAAAATAATAACGTACGCTCTGCTCTCTCCTCTTATCCACGATATTTCTGATTTCTTCCTCCATCCCGTCAGCCACGGCGTCTCTCGCTCCCCATTTCTCTACTTTCTTTTTCTCGCGGATCAGTCTTCTTTCGTCATCGGAAAATCGCAACAGTCGCAGCCCATTATCGGTCGATATTCCCGAGTTTAGAGTTTGATGCATCAATGAGAGAATTTTTTTTACCCTAAGCGCTCAATTTTTTAATAATATCTAATTAATCACCAGTGTGTGTGTGTGTGTGTGTGTGTGTGTGTGTAGCCATTGTTAATGAATTATACGCATAATGTACGTGATCTTTCTTGTTTAATCGACAAACGTTTAAAAAATTTAAAGCTTCACAAGCCGTACACATTGTGAATTTTTTTTTATTTACCTTCTTTGTCTTCGTTCTTCTCTTATTGTCCACCTCCGCGTGGCAATCCTTTGTGTGTTGTGGTTATCCGAGCGGGTCAGCTGGCTCAAAGAAAGCTTCTTTTAGTCACAGTCGTTCGCGCAGTAACATTGGCCAATGACGACGAAGACGATAGCCGCGATGGGTCTCTCCACGTTGGTAAATGGTCATTGAGTCAATTACGCGGATAAAGTACGCCATTGTGCGGCGCGGCAGCGATTTTTCTAACCCCGTTCTTCTGTCACAGACGTTCGCGGGGTTAGATGGATAACGACTCGTGCCTAATGACGTACGTTTATTTGATATGCTAGTTAGCGCACTTCCTTGTCGTTCCCCCTTGCTAATGGAATTAGAATAAGACGAAGAATGTATTGATCTTTTAAGAGCTATAGATTGTCTACTTCCTGTATTATACGACTGTATGTGCGTGTAATCGTTTAGTCGTACCAAAAGGATGGCGTATACAGAGGAGATAGAGAGAAATCTTTGCGAATACACTTCGGTAATAGTCGATTGTGATTAAGAGCAATCGAAATTTTAATCTTTGTTATAAATAATATTCAGTAAATTAGTTATTTATTTATGTATTTTTCGTTTGTTCCTTCGCAATTTCAATGTTTAGTCCCAATATTATTTCGTAATCTAAATGCGCAATATAAATGATAATGAAAAGGAACACTGATGAAAGATGATAACTAAGTGGGAGCGATGATACAGCTGGACGACGGCATAATGTTATAACAACAGCGCGTGATATTCACTTCTTGATAAAGCGATTACGATAATGACACATTATTATCATCCCATGATACGGCGTAGTTATATGTCCACGCTTCTGAATTGTTCTTTTATTACTATTGTTACAAGGCTTCATATTTCCGGTCTATGTGTCGGTGAATCTATGAGAAATTGGACTGGATAAATTTCTTATGATACAATATAATGATCGAACGGAAATGTTTTTTACGTGCACTACAATATATTGTTTTTTTTTTCTCGATTCTATCGGAAAGAAACGTGCAAACGTTTTATATCACAAATCGCGATTGTTTATGTACATTTTTGCAGTTTATATTGTTCTAAAATGTGAATGAATACGAAGTAACGTATTGCAATATATCCGTGGTGTCTCGGGAAACAATACGTTCGCTTTCTCCTTAGAGATAAAATTTTCCCACAAGTCTCACGTGCTAACGAATGCATCGCAGGTTTCGCGATACCGGAAATTCACTTAGCAAGATGCAATTATCCCGCACAACTCTCTCTTGTATGTTAAATAAAAATCCCACGATCGGCGCTGCCCGTTGTACTCAATTATAGCATTTATAATGCGGTATGTCGTCGGTAGGGTAGTGGCAGTCACGGGTTATTATTGACAAGAAAAAACGTATATATACTGCCATTGAGGTATCGAGTGTTTCTTTTGGCGCGTGTACGCCCATAATATTTGGTTATCCCTATGCACGTGATCTTTCGAAAGTTAACGATAGGTTCGGTACCACCAGCACGTTTAACCCCTTCGTTCAACCACATTATGAACAGCTACCCCGGTTACGTGTGAGCGTTATCTCGCACGCCTTCGCGCTTACCCCCTCTTATATCTTATCGATTTTTTCATCGAGCTCGAATTACATAACGATTCGCGATCGATATAAAATCATTAATAACAGTATGATCCTTTTCGAATTTAAGATGATACGATATTCGTAGATTACGTGGATAGAAATAAATTTGCGATTGCGGTGAATTCGCATCGTTCAACTTTTCCATGCATTGAAAAAAATAGCTACTAAATATTGAGTGAAAAAAATAATTTTAAATAAATGTTTTTCAATATTTAACAATTATAACCAAATGGTTGGGGTCATAATACTTTGTTAAAAATTAAAAAAAAAAAAAATAAAATTATTTTTGCCTATATCAATCGAACATTTGGTTGGAAATTATTTCACTCGACATTCGACTAGCTATTACGAGAGACTCTTTTTTCCAGAGTGTAGGTGCGTCAGTGGAAGAATATTCCAAGTACGAAAAATTAAATTACAAATTACACGGAATTTTGAAAAGTTAATTGCATTATTTTCTAGCCAGCTTTTGCCAGTTGTTATTTCTTAGCCGGTTAAACGACAGGTTTCCTACTCTAAAATTATCGCTTGTACTTAATTATAGTCGAGAGAGACGCCTAGGCGTGTACTCGCGCGCGATTTACTCTCCGCAGAGGGACGGCGCGGCGCGCGGGCGTGGGATTACACGTGTTTCAAAAGAACGACGGTCAGCCGACACGCACGTGAGACGAAAGATACCCCGATTGGGCGCCGGTAAATATGCGAGGGCTCCCGCGTGTGTTTATTCAAATTCGATTCGACACGCGGAAAACAAGCGTGCGCGTCGCGCGCGACGGACACGCGAGACTTGCGTGCACGTAGTGCAAGTATACGTTACACGTTCATCAGCTAAGTGCTGCCGACGCTGCCTCCCCCTGCCGGTTTACGCGCGTATGATTTGTTTTAGCGAATGAAGAGGAAATGGGTACCCGGTGAAATTCGCTTAATTTCGGCCACGGCCGTATTATCTACTCAAGCCACGCACGCACTTAACGTTGCAATTGTTATCGTTGCATTTCACATGTACTCCGGCGTATCATTGATCTGTACATTTATCATTAATTTCGAACACTTGTGCCGTTGTTAGGAGATAATCGCCTCGGCTTTGCGCGAATAACTAAGTCGTTTTATTGCAATAAATTGTCCGATATTTACTGTAGGTATGTGTATTTTGTACGAATAATAAAAATATACGTGAAGTATGAGAATTATTTGTGCAGCAGCACGTATTGCTCCCAGCTTGTTTTTAAATAATTATTAAAAAATTATTATTTCATTTCCTAATAACTTTTCGCGCATCACAAATCTTCGCTTTTAGTTTATATACGCGCCTATACACGTCGAATTCATTTTAGGCAGATGGCACCGTTATCAACCGGATCAATCTTCGTATCAGCCCTAAAACATGATATATCGACCGCGGACGCGGACGCAAATAATGTCGTCGCGCGTAACAACCGATGCCGGCTAATGAATTCTTAGTGTCCGCGCGCACGGCTCTCGAGCATTCCCGGACACGCGAGCTCTTTATGGAGGGTTAATTTAATACAAGTAGTTCGCCCGCAGGTATATCCACCCCCGGCAGGTATTTTCCGTCTCCGCCCTACGTCGACGTCGAGTAGACCGCGAAAGTGATGCCGCGCTGGGCATAATACTCTGTTGTATCTTTTCAACCCCTCGCTCGTTTTACTTCTCTTCTCCCGCGTAAGGGGGTTGGAAAGAGTTATGTATATCCACGATCTCTTCTATCAGCGCCACCACGGTAATGAGAACACGACGATCGTTGAAATAATACGTCGTGAAATGGGATGTGCGCCCACCTTACTTGCGTACGTGTCCCTGTTGTGCGCCGAGTGAACGTGCAACGTTCTGTCAGGAAATACGGAGATAATGTAAGTGCGTCTCAGGGGGTGCGTCTAATCACTCCCAATGACAGTAGTACTGATTAAATATATCTCGGCACAATGCGCACGCGTATTGTCGCCCGCAATTATTTATAATTAACAATATCAAACGTGAGGGAAATTGTGAAGAATCGAAGAATTGTCTTTCACTAGCTTATTTAAATTTGAGTTATTTAAAATTGAGAACTTACAAAAACTAAAAAAAGTTAGAAACAGTTTTCAGTTTGTCTCGATTTTTCTAGAATTTCGTCTTAAATTTCATTTCGTTGCAAATGATTCGCGTTTAGCAGCGTATTTCATTGTCTGTACCATATTATTAAGATTATCATATTATTATTATATTATTTATATTTGAAAGATGAATATGTAAATAATCTAAAGTGCACGCGCCTAATGAATGTACGTTATAGATTTTTCTATATTTTTTTCTTGATTTTTTAACTACATTCTTAAATGTTACGTAAATGTTGTTCTAGCTGTGCGCAATAGGAAATGTCTGTGATTACATTATATAAAATGTCGAAATATGTTTATCTTCGTTGCCATCTCAGAGAGATGCGAATGAGTACGAGTAATGCATATAGAGACATTTCTCGAAATCAATTCTCGAAAAATGATATTTTTGGAAACAACTTTCTCATATGTGGTAATCGTAAAAAAATGTCAAAAGCGTTTATAAAAAAATTAAGCGCTGGGGATATATGTATTAAAGAATTAAAAAGAAATTTATTTATCATTATTATAAAGTACTTTTGAAATCATTCAATTTTTATTTAATTGTGTCCATCTTTTTTATAATTTTGATATATAATATATACGAAAAAAGGTAATCGATTTTTTTTTCAAAGAAATATGTTTTACCTCCTAGAAGTACGTACAAGCACGTATAAAAAAAATATATGTGTCCTTTATTTCGATCTAGAATAGAATACAACGTACGGAAGCTTAACAAAATCGGAGAGGGGACACTTGCGTGCGTTTTCCTGTAAGATATTTCCACTATCGAGTGTACGATTATCTCAACCGGACTATCATCTCTTTAGATCGCGTGGCTTCGTGTGGGAGTGCGGGGCGCGTTGAGAACCTCATTAGACCGATCGATGGAGTGGCGCGTGAGTGTCCAATTATCATGATTCTCTTATCGAGTACCTCCCTCGGCTCACCACGGAATGGAGGAACTTGGAAAATGGCCTCCGAAATAAATCAGCCACCGAACTTCCCGATTCGACTCCGTGATCGCGTGTGTAGTCGGGATGCGTCCGGGAGAGGAGGGATTGGAAATTGGTAGAAACTTCGAGGGCTGATTGTCCATGACGAGCTTATCCGGACCGATTTTACGGCACCGTGTAACGTGCATCCCACTTTACTACCGCGACGTACTACCGACGTTCCCGGCATTTATCGTGAATTTCACTCTCACGTCGCGGAACTCGTTATGAAACGTTCCGGGAACACGTTATTACGAGAGACGCAGTTGGACGACGAATATTATTGCGGTGTGCATTTCCGTAGAATTTTCCTGAATTCACGATTTCGTTGTTGCGCGATATAACCTGCGTCTGGTAGACAAACAATATTATCGAGTGATCACGATACCGTTTTCGTTGAATTCTTTCCATTCCCAATTTGCCAATTACTTGTAATAAAAATGACGATTCCACGTCGTAAATGGGCACGAAAAGACCTTCCGATTAGAGATCAGACTTTTGTGAACGTACAAAAATTGATTTATATTTAAATATATTTATGTTCGAAGCAACGAAAAATTACTGAAAAAGTCTTACGAAATTAAAACGTATTTCACTTTACGCGCGTAATGGAGACTGAAGTGTTAAGTAACTACCACCATGGGGTGACCAGCCAAAATATTGGCTATTGCGCGGTAACATTTTATCTCGAGCTGATTT
>NW_017305451.1:1388557-1392906 GCF_001594115.1 Trachymyrmex septentrionalis
ATTTTGACCGCCAAAATATTGGCTATTGCGCGGTAACATTTTATCTCGAGCTGATTTCCAGCTCGATATCATCGAGCCCGAAATTTTCGAGGATTTTGATCGTGCGAGCGGATCGGCCGATTCGTATCGGAAGCGTTCCACCACCGCGACAAAGTTGCGTGAATACACGATAGGGTCGCGGCGACGACTATCGGTGGTGGTCTCGGGCGCGCGGAGAGGAGGGTTGCACACTCTGGTAACCTAACCCATATCGAGTCGAAGGGTGGGATCGTGCGAGGGGGTGGCGCGGCGGTGATCCACCCGCGCATTCGTCCATCGCGTCCGTACTAATCTGTGGTCCAGTCGTAAACCGTTTAATTCCGTACCGTGATAAACCGCGCCCGCCGTTTATTGCCTGCGCCACCCCAGGTCACTCTACCACCCCCTCCGGAAAACCACCCTCACCGGAGGATAGTACGAGTCTCTCTCTCTCTCTCTCTCTCTCTCTCTCTCTCTCTCTCTCTCTCTGCATTCGTGCACGACAAGTTCATCCGGGCGAATGTAATTAATAGATATTATTTATTCGTAGCGCGTTTACGGTCAATGCGCTGATAATCGGTCGAATGACAAATCGTCAGAATAAACTGTATCTTCTTGTCAGATTAAAACCTTAATATCAGATGTTATCGCTGCTATTTTATGTTCTTTTACTTTGTTTTATTACGATTATATATCATAGTGGTATATATTGCTAATATCTCGTCTTTTGTGTAGGCTTTATTATTTTCTTACTCTTTTATCCGCCAGCTTTATAAAGCCCTAATTCTTAAATACCTAATATGAAGCTCATACAATAATATATTGTGCAATAAAATTATTATTATTAGATATTATTACACATTTTTTTCTCAAATATTTAACTTTAAATGGATAAACGATGATTTTTTGCAACGTGTTTTATGAGATATGACTTAATTAGGTCTCACCATCCCGTTGGACCCTTCCACTTTTTACGCGAAAAAGACGGAAAAGAAAGAGGTGAATGGCGAAATTTCAGAGGGGAAATTTTCATGCCACCTTTTAATCCTCTTTTGCGTTTCACGGTGGTCAAAAGAGCTTTGGTGTTTTTTTTTTTTTTTTCAACTACAACGAGGGAGAATCAAAGAGCACAAAGATCGGTCATCGTCATTGGCACGGAATATATTTAATCACTCTATCAACGTTCGCTCTACTTTGTATTTTCCGATTAGTTCCGAATTGTTCGTGAAACACGTGTATATTTTTTCTATGTAGCCGTATGTTTTCTTGAAGCACCTGATGCTTCGTTACTTTTACGAAAGTATCTGTCTTACGAAAATGTGATAGGAAGCTTTAGCCTTTAGGAATGGAATAAGCCAATTTTGCATACGCTGCTCAGATATCGCTTATTTAATGCCATCGGCGACATCTATCAATTTAATTGGGCAATGTTAATTCCGCCGACGATGGCCTATAAACCGTGGGTGTATTGCTAACGAGACGCAGCATGGGGTAGTTCGGTTTCCCTGGGTCCAGGCGCGATTGCATATATATTGCATATCCTGAGTGAACAGAGAGAGAGAGAGTGAGAGAGAGAGAGAGAGAGAGAGAGAGAGAGAGAGAGAGAAAGCTACAGCTACTGGCTACTGTTAATCAGTTTAGAGTTTATGTCCCTCCATAAACCCGGGTAGTCCCCGTCTAGATGTCATTAATAAAACCCCCGTTGATAACTCGAAAAGTCGCAAGATATACCGGACGGGTAACATCGTCGTCGTCGTCGTCGTCGTCGTCGTCGTCGTCGCCATAGTCGTCGCCCTGATCGTCCCCGTGATGGTTGTGAAGTGTATAAACTTTTGTACACGTTGGAGCGCCCGTTACGTGTCTCGACGAAAGAGAAGAATTTATTGCCGAGATCCGCATCACTCTCCTTGAAATATAACAGCTTTTTCATCTTGATGATGGCGCTTTTAATCTAGCGATTCGAATAATTGCCTGAATTACATCGATAGCTTTGTAGGATTTTTGTCTTGTCAGCTGAGTTAACTTTCAGATAAGTAAAGCTACGTAAAGGTTCATTATTGCAACATTTATTACGATATCATTGATTTCGTTTGTAATTTTTTACCAATTTTATCATCGTATGACTGACGAAAGATATGCGCGGACAATGTTTATTTTACAATTATATTTTACACGTGGCTTATTTTGTCGCGTGGCGCGAAGTTACGTCCAGAGTTTCAATTTTTTTTATAATATCGTTGCGAGTTAGGTATTTTCGACATCGCGCGAATGGTATATGGAAAAAAGATAGTCCCTTCAAATATCAACGTGCGATAGCCGGCTACGATATCGCGATTGCTCTCACACATTTTATGGGATTAAAACTCAGGCACGTATCGGCACGGTTTGTGCGCGCGTTCGTGTGGCTGACTGATACATTTCGAGTTTTAACGATGATCCGGGCAATAACTTCGGGCTTAACCCGTGGTGTGAGTTGTGGCTTTCGCTCGATCACCAATCATTGTTTATATGCCTTTGGTAATTAACTAATGTTCTTCTCTATGGAAATTACGCGCCATTTCGTGTTTCTGTCCAATACATCGCGCGCAGTCGGAATGAATTAATAATGCTGAGAGCACATCTCGAAGACGCGAAGAAGAATTGTAATTTTACTATTTATATGAAACACGTCAGATATTCCAATATTATATCTGACGTTAGAAACAATTTTTATTAAAAAAAAATTGAATATTAATCATTCCCATTAATAATTCGACAAATTGTTTGATAAATTTTTCATAGTATCTAATATTTTCAATCGATTTGTAATCGAATATAAAATTATACAAACTGAATTTTCGTCTTATTATCATCGTATATCCGAACCGCACTTCTAATTGATAACAGTTCTAATTGAATATACAATCGCGGTAGAAACTACGACGAGAGAAGGTTTGCATCGCATCGCAACGCAACGCGAGCATCTCTTAAAACCCTCTCTTATTCCCCGCCCTCCCGCGAATGTATACGCTTCTCCTGACGAACGAGGCGCATTTGCATCATCAGGCGAGTGACGGCAGCAACGATGCGACCTACAATAATTATTACGGATCGGGAGGCCGTGGAAGGGCATGCACATACGTATATAGCTGCGTAGCATGCGTAAAGGCGGGAAGGCGATAAGATCGAATGCGTGTGTCCCCGCGGGCACCCTCCTGTCGCCGTGTCTAACACGTGAGATGCAACACGCACGACCTTACGGTGCGTGCTGCGTGTCTGCTTGAGCCTCAGTCCTCTCTCCTTCGGACGTGCGAGGACGGTTGCGTGCATGCAGACTGACCTTCGCAACTGCGCGTACGCGGGGCTCAGTGTCTCTCAAGCTCCTTTCGTTGCTGGCCGCAAAGAGAGAAATATTGAGATGCTTCAATGTTACGAGAGCGAATTTAAAAATACTTGTAGTCTACTCCGAAGGTATATATATATAAGCTACGTTTGCTTTTTAGCGACCTTGCGTAGGCGAAGAATATTTTGGAACTTTAGACACATTTCTAAATTTGAGAAACGCTGGACGTCAAGGAGCCTCGAGGATACTCGCTCAAATTACGCCACTTTCAATTACTTCCGAGGGTAAATTGTCGTGATAAGGAGTATCATTCTTACTTTACTTCGAAATCGCTATTAATTCTACTTATTCGTTCATTATTTTTAACTGATGTTCTATATGTTGCGAAAGTTCCACATTCGCATTTCACGTTTGTATGAAATGTATAATTTATTTTATATTATTAATTAATAATTTATATTTGATTAATAATTTTGAATAATAATTACTGTTTTTGTATAAGTAAAAGAGATGTAAAAGACATTTGTGTCTCTCTTGGGGAATGGGTCTCTTTCATTCGTTTTTCTACCATCGTCTAAATTCTACTATCGACTTTCGATTATTTTTACTTAAAAATTCGTAGAAGGTGCATGCCGTGACGAAGTTCGTCGCGGTATATTGACGCGAAATCGCTTGCGCGCCGTAAATATGTACGACGGAATAGTGCACGGATAAGAGTACGATCCATTAGCCGTAAGAGAAGGTAATATGGCATTAGCACGCGCGAAAGGGCGTGCTGACCTATCCCACTGACGGAGGTCGTACGAAAGGGGAAAAGGTAATGGGTGGAGACACCGACCCTTCCTCGTCATCGTTGGCACAGTTAATTACCGTCGATGATTTCACAGACCGAAGAAGAGTCAGAAGTGTACACTTATCGTGGACCGTGTAATCGGCAGTTTCACGTATGTTATCCGTTTTTATGATGCTTCAGTTATTATTCCCGTGATTATCTCGTACCCACAGAAAA
>NW_017305451.1:1393006-1396562 GCF_001594115.1 Trachymyrmex septentrionalis
AGGGTGATGATGCTTCAGTTATTATTCCCGTGATTATCTCGTACCCACAGAAAAGAAATACATTTATTCACTGAGAAGTTGAAGTCTTATCATTGGCTCCATTTGCCGTTGGCTGCCGTTTATACATAGAGAAGGAATAAGTATATATTTTAATATATAAGATACTTAAAAAAGGATATCATTTGAAATTATAATTATATATTCCTATGTTTTCGCTTCTTTGTATCGTTCTTAATTGATTACGCATTTACGGAATATTTTTGTGCATCTCATAAATGCGTTCGTCGCTCTCTCGTCTCTATACGAATAAAGAAAACTAGACCGACTGGCTGGCACCGCCGGTGCAGTTTCGGTGCACGAAACGCGAAAAATATGAAATTCGTTTCTTCACGGAACTTTGAATTGGGATATTATTCAAAGTGTTTCGCACGATTTCGGCTCAATCTTTCGCCTCTTTTTGCTCACGTCTTTTCATTGACTACCCGTACCCTTTTCATTTCGTTTTGAATATAAGTAGCTGCATTTACAAATCTAGATGTAATTTTAACATTTTTCATTCTATTAAACGATAAAAAATATTAAGTCGTGTGAAAAAAAATGATTGATATCAATGTTTAACTGTGAGATCGTTGAGATTATTACAAACTTCGATATTTTTGTATTATAATTTCAGATAATAATTTATTTATTATCTCACTAGAAGTGCAATAATATGTACATCATATTGTTAGTATAATGTTATAAAAATACTGAAGTATATATATCGTAATAATTAAAGATACGAAAATCGATGAAGAGATAATGTTAATATTTTATATATTTTAATGATAAATGTGTATTTTTGGAAATATATATATATATATATAATATATATACATATTTTTATTTTATTTAGATAAGCTAACCAGATCTTATATGGCATATACCTAAACTTTACGATGTTATCTAATTTTTTTACTCACAATCGGTCCAAAATAAGAAGTTCGTGGTCACAGATTCAAAAAAGAAACATTTCTAAATGTAAAAAAATATGAGACATTTCCAAATATTTATATGGGTGCAGTAAAGATTTTAGGAAACAATAGCATTAAGTCATATTGAGTACACGATATGTTATACGATATGTTTATATATCAGTGATGTGGAAATTATTATAAACGAATCAACTTTTTTCGATTGCTCTGTTTCTATCTATTACTTACAGCGCACCATCGTCATTGTTTGCCATTGAGGATCTGTTGCGGCCATGGCGAACGCAGCTGTTAAATTTCCGAGGATACGCCGGTATTCTGGTGACTCTGGAGAATGTCGGTTGATACGCAACGATAATTTGTCAGTGTGACGTACTCTCGCGTGCACGTACATATGAAGGAAAGCCGGATGCAGACCGAAAACTTTTATGACTTTTAATCAGACGAACAGTCCGGCTGAGTGCCGTGATGCGAGTTCATTTGCGCTAATGAAATCAGTGTTATCTCTTCCCGTAGCTCGTATTATGCCAACTACTACTTCGCGCAGAACTATATTATAAACCGTAATGGTTGTTGTTCAAGTGCCCGAAGGCTCATAATCTACAGTAGAATGAGAAAGAGAAGGAGAGATAGAAAAAAGAAGAATAATTATGCATGGGAATACATTTGTATTGATTGTATTGTTACCAATAATGCTGTAGGCTCAATAATGCAATAATGTTATTTCAATAAAATCGCGCATTAAAACTATAATGTTGTGATATGACTCGATGATTCTATTAAAAAACACATGTAAAGATAAACATGATTATTATGATTTTTTTTTGGTGAGATATTTCCAATTAATATTCTGTAATTGCTAATTTTGGTATCGGTAATGCATATCTAACATCTTGTGATTTCTTATATCGTAAAATTATATTTCTAATTTATTTCTTTTATGCTAATTTCTTTTTTTGCAATGCAAAATACGCAATTCAAATATCATATGTGTTATATATTAAAAAATAATTGTAAATAATGAATATATGAATTGAATAAATATGCCGAATACTGCCACATTAAAAAAAAAAAAAAAAAAAAAGCTGAATAAAATAAATAAAAAATATTCTCTTTGGAATTGATAAATTTATTGAATAACACATACTAACTCTCAAAAAAAATAAATCGAAAAAGATATATTTTTTTCCAATTTTTTTTCCATTCTGATATATATGTTGTAGACTAATTTAATTACAATAATATTTAATTAAAACGACACTTTAACTGCGAAAAAGGTTTTATTCAATTTTTTGATAATTCTGCTGTCAACAAAATCTCTCGGGTACGAATAATCAAGTTTCAAGCGTTCTTTAAGCATTCATTTAAGCCTGTATTAATAATAGTATTCAATTAATTTATTTCAGCTCTTAATGCTTTTACGCTACAATGATATATTATAATGCTTCAAGTCGTAAAATACATATCTGTGAAATTCGTGAAAAATTCGTGATATTGTTGAAATCAATAAATAACATATTCCCGATATATATTCCGGCACATCTACTATATATACTCCCTTACGGAAATCCCTGACGCGGCGCTTACGTGACTGCGGACGGTGAATTAACGACGAAGCGATTTCGCGACATTATATCGCCGGCTACTTGGCAAATGGAGACGGCATTATATCTCGCGGCACGTGCTGCTTGGTAATCAGGCGGAGTACCTGGCTGCGTGGTAGCATATTGCAGGGTTTCAGGTTCGGGTCCACTATTTTCCGCGACGACGCGCCATCCGTCCGCGTATGGCGTGCTACCAAGTATTATCACGCTCGCTCCCGTCGTCAGTTTCGCAGACAACGCTCTTTAATAATATCCCGTCTGGTTTCCTACCCTCCGCGCCCGAATAAAGCGCATTTCGACTTTTGGCGATTAGCACCGTATGTTCCACAGCGGAAGCGTTTCAAATTAAATGTCGACGCACCTGAGCCTTGGACTCTCGCGACGAAAATGTCATGACACATGAAAAGAAAGAGGTATTTCTAAGCAAGAGGTATAACCAGATATATTTCATCGTCGAATCATATTTCATTTTTGAGCCTTTAAGCCACTCGTTTACAGATGCGGACTGATTTTCCTTGCGAAATGAATTCTTTTTATTTGAACTTTATAGTTGAAAAAGAATTTAATAACTGTTTGTAATGAAAACGTATAATTGGAATCGAATTTCGAAGAAAGAAATAATGAATATCATTATTTTAGTTGAATAGAAATTGTAGGATAATTAATACAAAGTTCAAATATTTTGTTCTTGAGATATCATGCCAGTGATGCTCTACACATCTTTGATTTTTTTGTAATTTAACATCTGTATTACCATCTCAATTTATTGACAAAAAAAATTAAAAATTTTTATTTCTGAGATTCTATATATATATATGTATGAGAAAATAAGATGTGAATGTGGACCTAATCTTTCTCTTCTTCTAAGAATTTTCATGATTTTTCGATAATATTCTTTAAATACTTTTATACATAGACGTTCGAATATAATATTTTTAATGTGAATCTTATTTTGATAAGATAAAATGTTATTATATATAT
>NW_017305451.1:1396598-1409994 GCF_001594115.1 Trachymyrmex septentrionalis
AAAAAAAAAATAAAAAATAAAAATCTACGAGACAAGGATGCGGTATTTCTATTCCATCGATGAATTAAAAACCGTCTTTAGGGAGCGTAGTTTTCCCACAGAATAGCCCGTATAAAAGAGATCCAGGTAATAATAGGTTACCGTCAGGACTCGCTTCTCTAGCCACGTCTATTCAACCTGTCATTCGCGTTTTGCGGTCGCTATTGTGATTTGCAATGGTAACCCTTCGCACATCCTGTCTATTGTCGCGAAAACGTTCGCTCGCGCTACTCCGCTTCCTCCTTTCCTGCATGTTCCCTATTTTTCCTCGCTTCTTTGCACTTGTTGTAGAATTCTTTATCTGTCTCTTCAAGCTCTTCTCCATTAATGATTATACTTGCATAATCGTAAGACAGTGTAGACACAAACACTTCATTATATACAGCTTTACTTATACATAATGTATTATTATTACAAATAGAGTTATATTTGTATTTTCTTTTTCACAAAAAACTAAAAAATTATTTTAAACTTTTTCCAAAAGTATATATAACCGATTGAGAAATCTCTATGTAAATTAAAAATTTTTATTTTGTTTGATTCTCTTATTATGAAAGAAAAAGAAATTGTTACGTAAAATTGAAAGTATATAATAAGATTCCGAAGTATTTCGATGTCTTCTCCATTCATTTTTGAAGCCCTAACAACAAGAAAATAATGCATCGTTATAGACATACAATACGTAGAGCAAGTGAACCATATAAGTAACGATTATCCCAGGTCAGTCCTGTGAACAATCAGAACGGAACAAATTGGGACGAGAGCGATTATCAAGTCCCATAGGACGGTTTTACATTGTAGTGTAGTAGGCGACATATGGTTGATGGTTCATTACTATTTTGTGCACAATTTGCTTAAATACCGTAAAAACTTTTTCGTCGTTCGCAATGAAGGCAGGAAGAGGTGGAAGGAAGGAAGCTAGCGTGGAGCATATAAGTAGCATGTAAGACTACATTCTATTCCTGTGCTACTTCCTTCGTGCGGATGTCTGATTGTAGGTTCCGGAATATATCAATTGTACTTTTTGATCAGAGACTTCTTGGTTTCCGCTTGTACATTGACGTTACATACATCGCAATTATATATATTATGTAATATCTACATAATATAATTATTTTCAATCAAGCAGAAATGTGGCAGCCTTGATACGTTTATCTATATTCTACCGGAAATATTATCCGTCGATTGATCATGGATATTAATTGTTTTGCATTATTTAACGATCGGTAATTATCGTGAATTGCATCTTTCGTGCAAAAGCAAGTCCTCTGTACGGAGCAACGTGCTGACTGAATAATTTGCAGCTACGGCAACTACGCACACGTGCCAGCCTCGACAATCTGGAAAGTGGTTAAGCATTAAAGCCGAAATTCCTAGCTACCGTGCACCAGAACGACTGATGGTAACGTTGACGACGCCTCGAGGCGGTGCAGTTGCAGGCAGCGAGCTGCAGCGAGATAGGCTAACGTCATAGGCCGTCCCTAGGGTGCAACTATGCCTTTGGCTTTGATGTTACCCACGGTTACGTCACGTGATCGTCCGCTATATCGTAGTTAATGGCCGGGGCCACATAGGAACGCAGCATTATCGAAGGGAGTTTAAAGGGGCCTGGAGTAGAGGGGTGAATGAAGAGGATAGAGGGGCGAGTGGAGCCGCGGCGAATGCATCCGGCGAGGCGGAAGTCCTGGACAGCCTCCGGATGCTCCGGTGGCACCTATGGTCAGCGAGACACATTCGCGCTACACCGACGCATCACGTGAATGTAATTATTCGCGACGACTCAACCGCTCGCGTCTGCGAACACAGATACAGTACGATTTGCGTTTTGGATCGTGTTGCATGATAAGGCGAAACAAGAAAAATTATGAAATTGCAAAGAAGATCAAGGCTAGCTTTTGTATGCTAATATTAGGTTAAGTAAAAAGTCATCGCATTTTTTGAAAAGACATCTATCAGTAAAAACCGCAATTACTTTCTTACCAACAATATAAATATATCTTGATAGAGTAAAGTTTCAGCTTTAAAAATCTCTTTTTTAAATTATACGATACGACAATTTTTAATGGAGTTATGAGCAATTAAAGTCAAAATAATTCTTTTATTTAATCCGCGATAACTCAGTAATCAAAAGTCGTAGGAATATTTAAAAAAAACGATTTTGTAGGGAAAGTATCAAGCTTTCACGATAGGTAATCGAAAATTTTCTCAAATTCGTTTTGGACACGTTACAAATCCACAAAGTGAGAAGAAAATTTTTCGTCTTTTTCAGCTCGTAGTTTTTGGTATGTAAAAATTATCAAACTCATATAAACTTAAAAAATGTGATAAGCTTTTAAAAGTAGAGATTTCAAGCTTT
The DNA here is from genome assembly GCF_001594115.1 of Trachymyrmex septentrionalis. NCBI lineage: Eukaryota > Metazoa > Arthropoda > Insecta > Hymenoptera > Formicidae > Trachymyrmex > Trachymyrmex septentrionalis. Next base: position 1,398,994 of record NW_017305451.1, read on the forward strand.
AAAACCCTTTTTTTAAATTTGAATTTCATTCATTATTGACGAAGATATTGTATATACAACTTTGAGCTAAAACATACGCGATGACTTTTTACTCAACCTAATATTATTTATTCTAATATTTGCTTGATTATTAAATAGCAAGCATGAATTAATCATTACAAGCTATTATAATGTAAATAGTTTTATTTGGATATTTGAATATTTGACCTTTCGTTGTATAAAGTCTGTGAGAATCGGGATACATATTCATGATGTATTTTTTATCATCATAATATATTTATGTATATATAGTTTTTGTGATACAAGAACTATATTTGCATAAATATATAGTTCTCTCTGTGTTGATGTAAGAAAATCATCTCAAGATTAAAAAACGTGTATTTTTTTTATACATATTAAACGTGTAGCACTTAATTTTAAAATATTTTTAATTTATTTAATTAAATGGTTAACTAAATTTACATGATAGTATCTATTATATTATTGGTATATTCAAACATATTTGAATATGTTGCGTAAACCTTATTAGATATTAACATTAATGATGATAAATTTATATTTTTGTAATTTATATTTCCAAGAATTAATAAAATTATAATTTATGAATAATTTTATTTTGTTGCTGCACTTCGTGTACATTGATGGAACATAGTCTATAATTAGTATAATCGTTTAGAATAAGAAACATTTTTAAATGCTTTTTGTACACGTATATGAATATGTATGTGTATAAAAAACGTGAAGGTTTTAAAGTTGCGATTTTTCTTTGCTACCGCTTAGTTTTATTTGAGCATATGTAAGAGAAACACGAAGTGAAATTATGGCTCAGTTAGAAACTAATTATATTTCGGAAACGGCAAGTAAGTTCTAAATATATATATGTATATATATGTATATATGTGTCGAAGAAATTTTAAATCTTTAAACATTTTTAGAAATGATATTACAAAATATTTTTTCTCAAAATTAATGTTAACTTCTATTTTATAGATTTCACAGATAGACAAAAGACAAAATGGTTATTAGTATCTGCGCCGATGCCAGTATTTTTTATATGCATAGTTTATCTTTATATCGTCTACATTGCTGGTCCGCAATTCATGAAAAACAGACAACCGTACTCGTTGAAAACGTTTATGCAGTGTTACAATGTTGTTCAAATTATTTCAAATGCTTGGATAGCGTTTAATTTCATGACATATGGTAGACCATTTACTGCTGTATGGAGATTTTGCGAGTCACTCGATGAACTTTGCGGCAATTACAGTGAAAAGGTATATTAAACTTTTAAATTGCCAAAACTAAGAACAGTTTAAATGTAGGATGGAGTTGGCTAAGCCGTACCGACGATTAAATCGTACCTCCATTGTATTTTCTAAATGAAACATTTTTTTTTAAAGATAACGACATTGATGTGACGGTAATATGGGGTAAGAAGTATTATTTTTTTTCGTTTTCGAGTCTGTTTATGAGTGAATTCAAAATTGATTTTGTTCGATGTCTGATCTGAGTTTTGGTACAATTTACTTAAGGTGTTATCAGTACAAGGTGGATAGTTGAATTATAGTGTTCTTCATGATTATAATTGATATTTAAACTCTTTTCGATTATATCATCAAATTAGCAAAATATTTGTAAGTTATGTTGCTATTGGCAAATTTGTAAAAATAGAGGGAGTTGGGTGAATCGTACTTGTCGCTGGTCTTTATATTGTATCGGTACGATTTTCGCAAGTAACGCGAGCAATATGTGGAGGTTACTATTATGATAAAAAAAGACTTACAGTGGATTCAGGTGCTCTAAGTGATTGCACGAAACCTGTAGTGACAATTGCCAAAACTGTTTAAATAAGCGCTCAAGAAAGTGATTACTTATCAACTATTGAGTCTTTCTATTAAATTTTTCTATTGAATCTTTTCTATTGTGACGGAAAATAATTGATTTTGCTTCCAAAATTTATTTTTTCAAAATATCTAAGACTTTAATATTCTGAAATATAGTGCAACGATAGCTTAAATCAATTTAAGTATTGCTTTTTACTTTGTTTTCTTAAAACGAGTTTAAAAAACACAGAGTCTAATTTCTGTTTTTATATATTAGGTCAAGTAAAAAGTCATTCGCGTTTTTTTAAAAGACATCTATCAGTAAAAACCGCAATTACTTTCTTACCAACAATATAAATATATCTTGATAGAGTAAAGTTTCAGCTTTAAAAATCTCTTTTTTAAATTATACGATACGACAATTTTTAATGGAGTTATGAGCAATTAAAGTCAAAATAATTCTTTTATTTAATCCGCGATAACTCAGTAATCAAAAGTCGTAGGAATATTTAAAAAAAACGATTTTGTAGGGAAAGTATCAAGCTTTCACGATAGGTAATCGAAAATTTTCTCAAATTCGTTTTGGACACGTTACAAATCCACAAAGTGAGAAGAAAATTTTTCGTCTTTTTCAGCTCGTAGTTTTTGGTATGTAAAAATTATCAAACTCATATAAACTTAAAAAATGTGATAAGCTTTTAAAAGTAGAGATTTCAAGCTTTAAAACCCTTTTTTTAAATTTGAATTTCATTCATTATTGACGAAGATATTGTATATACAACTTTGAGCTAAAAAATACGCGATGACTTTTTACTTAACCTAATAGAAAGGTTTTCATTATACCTACTTAAATATGTATACTCAGTTTGAAATTAAAAATAAATTTATTAATAAATGAGTTTTAAAATTAATTTTCTTTATTTTCCCAGTAAACAAACTGACGTTATTTGCCATCGTTTTGACATTGAAGATGCTATTTTAATGACAATAAGCAATGTCAGCTTGTTTGCTATATTAGAAGTACAATTTAACGAGCCAGTCTCCAAATCGTACCGAAAAAGCTTCTTTTTAAAAAAATCTAATTTAAATATTTAATGTTTATTTTTATAAAAGTATTGTTTTGTTTTATTGCCAATGAATCAAAGTTTAATGTAAGTACAGAAATATTCTGATCTCTTCAGTACTTTTATTACAATTTTGTTTAAACGTTAGGGGGTACGATATAGGCGACTTCCCCCTAATTTAAATTTAGTAGGTACATTTCAATTGTTACTCATACGACATACGTACAAACATCGATAAGCTAAACATATAAATTTGAAGAGTAAATATGACTTGGCAAACATTGAGACGAACAAAATGGCAATAGATTTAAATAGATTAAATTGACATCATTCACACATTACTAACCATTCATTAATACCTTGGAAGGATGTATATGTGAATATATGAAATATGAAGAAAAACGCCAGCCTATTACGGTCAAAGTTTAAAAAATGTAATAAATTCTTTACAGTTTTTCGAATTTAATTTAGGGGGAGATTAGCGTTTCAGATTGATTATGTTGAAAGTCCGAAAGTTATCGACGCTCAATCTTATCTGAAGTAAAATTCACTTAATATGAATATACGTATATTGTATTATTCAAAACATCTAACTTTGGCCGTGATAGGCTGGCGTTCTTCTTCGTATTAGATTTAAATAGATTTAAATAGATTTAAATTTCTTATTGCAGGTACTTGAAACAATGTGGTGGGCACTAATGCTTAAAGTGTACGATCTCGTTGAAACTGTAGTGTTTGTTTTGAGGAAGAAAGATCGCCAGATCTCATTTTTACACATATACCATCATGTTAGCACATTTATCTACGTTTGGTTGATGCTTAGTTACTTCAGTCATAGTTTTAACATAGTTACGATGTCGCTCAATTGTTCTGTACATGTTGTAATGTATTCCTATTATTTTCTGAGCACTTTTGGATCGAACATGCAACGAACACTTCTTCTAGTCAAGAAATCTATTACCACTTTACAAATGGTAAGCCCTAAATCTATATAATTTCTCGATATGTATATATTTCTCGATATTAAATATTGTTTTTATTAAAACAGACACATATTGCGTTCATAATGGTATTTAGTATGCAAGGATTTATACCCAGTTGCGGTGCCAAGATGGTGAAATACTACTCTGCAATAACATCTATCAATTGCATGATAAACTTGTTATTCTTTTACAATTACTTTTATCATTCTTATAGGAAACCGAAAGCAGCTTAATTTCGAAAGTACAATTTTGTCGAATAGGCACTTCTCTTAATTCAATAAAATTCATTCTTATTTTATTTTCTGTAAAAAAAAATATTAAATATGTACATCCAATTATCTCTATGCCCATGTATATATGTATATCCTATTATTATCCCACAATTTCCTGTGTATTTATGTACAACAAGGCGTAAGTAGCATAAAACAATGTTACGTAAAGGGTTGCGTCTCGCATGCTGATATCTTGAAAGTTGAAAGGTAGATAGTTGTAAACAGTTTGCGTGCACGTGCTGCACACTGCATGCTCGAGTCTTGCCGTGGGCAGGTGACGGTATCTCACGAGTGCGCCTTAAGTGCTAATTTCGCGAGCGTCACATTTCCCACGTTTGACACGGCGAATCCTCGGGAGATCCCGCGCGTCCACGTCGATGTCTACACGCGCAGCGGCGTACATAATTCTGGATTTAGTGTCGCGTTAGGCCGTCTGAGTTTGAGGATCGTAGTCCCCCGAGTGGCGCGAGATACCGCATGGCCGGCCGTGCAGCGTGATTTGTGGACGTCAATACGGGGGTTATGCGTGACGTATCTCACCGATCATAATTACATCCTGTTACTGGAGCCATGCCTACGCCACGGCTCCTCCTTCCTCCTGCCTTCCTTCCTTCCTTCCTTCCATCCACTCGTATCGCTCATACCGACCGTTCTCTCTATATCTACGATGACATGTAGAACTTTCTGATTTATCGATTCTGTAGAGGAACAGCTTAATCTTTCGCCGCGCGTCCTGTTGACAAAGCATCGCGCGAATTTATTAAAGAAGATTATATTTTCTACACCGCTCAAACAGTTTCAAATCGTAAATTAATTTTTAATTATGCATGACAGATATTATTTGGATGAGATAAATAAGGGTCGATTTTAAGTCGATTTTACGATTCGTGCGTATTGAAGAAGAATCATAAAGATATTTTTATATGGATTAGTCTCGCTTTTTACGTTTATCGCCTAGATGATTGCCGAGTTTTCTTTTTCTACGGACAGTGATATACGATATTTAAACGGATGCAATTTAATTTCTGTCAACACCTAGCTGCTTTCGAATCTGTATTTCGACACTTCCAAAAGCTTCTCCTCCTTTCGATGTTCTTTGAGACGGAAATAATAATCTTACGTGGCTGACAGGTAATAGCCGAACGTTATTGTCGCCACCTTTTGGGTACGCGTACATACGCTATTGTGTCGCTTTTTTATTTCTCTCACCATCGCGTTTAATAGCGACAACATTGTCAGTAAATCACACCTAGACCTGCGTGAACCTAGCGCAACTCTGGGCGAAGCTATTAGTATAAATACGGTTATAATGCAGGCCCCAGGGGTTGGAAAGGGTATAAACAGCTAGTAAATCAAGACCTGCGACCCTTCGGGCAGCAGGGGTCTGCCACCGACTCGAAATCAGGGCGAACGTTTAGCGTCTCGCAACAGCGAATGAGTTTTTCCTAATCGTCCGTTTTTGCTCGCCTGCTGGTTCTTGCAGGTCGCACTGCACTGACATCACTGTGTGCATTAATATAAAACGGATCACGTAAAATCGCGCGTTTCGATGCAAATGAAAATGTAACAAAGAATTATACGCATTATAACGTTAACAATATACGTTTTGTTGATTCACTTCTATTGTAAAAAATAAAAATAAATGTAAGAGCGAATAAATTCGTTAATTAAAAATCATACAAGTGTCACCGGATCGCCTATGTAATTTTAAGAAAGATGTATTTCTCAACATGATAAAATTGCTCTTTCTTCCTCGTCCTTTTCTTTAATATCCAAATATAATTTTCCAACGCTTCATCTCGATTCCATGATGAAAGCCCGAACTTATTTTCTTTACTATTTAGATAAATATTTGTTCAAATTTCCTCCGCCTTAAGATTTTCATGTTCCTTCCGATCGATCATATTTTCTTCAAAATAAAATGGACGAAGGGCCCCTTAAGAGGAAGAGAGTAAAATGTAATTATCGTATAACTTCAGTTTCAAAGAAATATTGATCTTCCCCTTCACTGGGCGTGACAACAGAAAAGATCGCGGGCAGGTGACGGGTGACATCGCGAGCCCAACTTGTACGAGTCTCTCACGTAACACATCGAGGATGTACCTCCGCCGAATTAATCCGCCATTAATATCCGCGCACCGAGGCGGAAGAGCCGGTCGAGTGTGTAAAGCTTCTCTCTAAACAAGCGGTTCTAACAAATGGCGAGATCGTCCGCGTCTCCCGACACGGCGTGGCGCTCCTAATGCCGCGGCCATGTATGCATACGACCGGACGGTGATTAATGCCGGCGTGGAGGGTCAAGATCCTCGTCGATTAATCAAATTAAGGGTGGAAGCGCGAGATAAAACTCGCGCCGCTGGAAAAGTCCGATGAGAAATCGTCACCGTGCCCGTTGCCGATATTGCCGGTATGTGCGACCGTTGGAAGAGGGAAGTCTGGGGGGAGGGAGCCTAAGAGAATCACACGAGTGTTGAAAAATGGACGGACATGACTTATCTGTATCGAGGATTGCGCCTGGCGGCCGTTTCGAAAGAGGCGTGACCACTGGCAGCCTGAAGCTTCGAACTCTCGTACTGTATTCTGGACCGAGAGAAAACTGGACGTTCTGGTCGCACGTAGAGAGGCCGGAAGGTAGGCCAGAAGGTAGAAGGGGCTTAAGATCTCTCGGGTGTAAACGGAAATGTGAAATATAGTCCTGATATGATCTACCCTGAAGTTAGCCTGTCTGTTCATCGCTCGTTCATCGCTTCACCCGAGTGGCGAATGAGGGACGGTCAAACGCGTCTGATGAGAATCAAATACGGCACCTACGCGTAACTGAATTCACGGGTCGCCGGACTTTCTCGCAGCACCGCAAAACGGACGCTGTAGAATATAGATGGACCTCTTTCGGCGTCCAGCGGGGCCGGAGAGCCCCGCGATTACAAACGCCGGCAGATCGGCGTGTCCCTCGAAACGATCACAGTTAAGTCCCGCGCACGAATTCATATCTCGCGCATCGTTTGTCTCGAACAGAAGCTCGCATAGGCATTCGTCGGGGACGTTTTGAAGCGATGAGCTGCGGAGCGAGAGAAAGAGGGAGGGTTGTTGGTTCGTCGAGTTCAGAGGGCGATCGTCGCGCGCGCGCGCGCGCGCGCGTGTGTGTGTGTGTACTAAGGTGGGACAAGGCGGAAAAGGCGGGAGGAACGGGAATGAAAGAGAACGAGAGAGATAGAGAGAACAGTCTCGTATTCGCAAACACGCAAATTTCAAAAGGCACTCGACTATGTGATGTCGCGGTGGGCATGAGCGACGGGGCTCTCCGACGACGTATGCAAATACAGATCGAGCATGATAAATTGCTCTTGTCAAGCCACCCGGTATTTCGCACGAGCCTATAGAAACCCGTTTATCGTACGAGGTACGGATTCCGCATATAATCTCCGCCGTTCTCGCCGACGGTTGAAGCAGCGCCGCGACGTGTCGCGTCGCGCATCGCGCGACGGACGAAACTTTCGCGTGCGCTTAGTCGGCGCCGTCGCCGACGTCGACGACGACGACGACGACGACGACGGCAATGACGCCGCGACGGAGTGCGGCCTGGCTATACCTCCGACGTCGTTATCGTTCGCCGCCGCCACCGCTGCGAATTTTAATGGAATAGTTGCGTTGTCGCCGCAAAACGATTCCGCGACTCGCGATTTGTCACGCCGGCAGAAACGCAAACGATCCTTCTCTGCGAATACTCGACAAAACTTTTGGATATAACGGACGAGTGGAATTAGGCGATACTGTAGTCTTGAAAATTCCCCTGGTTGCGTCTTTTATTTTATATTATTTCCTCTTGATGAACTTAATTTATATAAGATTGTAAGATATAAGATTAATTGATTATATCGGAGATTTTAATGAAATTTGAAAAATTGTTTGATTTATTTAATCCTGCTGATCTGTCTGAATATATTCGCGATCCAAAATATAATTTATTTCACGCCAGTATTTCACGACGTTATCTGTTAACGTAAGAAATGTTTTTCGTGAAATTTTTTTTGTTTCCTATTTTTTAAAGCTTTTCAATCATACTGATCTCCAAATATGATGACACGATCGTATAGTAAATTTAAACAGATCAGAATTAATTCGAATGGCAAGAGTACGCAAAATTAGGCTTGTTACTTCTTCCAACGTCCACTGGTGACCATTAAATTTATTCCTAGTTTGTGCGCGAGATGATATCTTAGCTAGCCATTACGAGGCAGAGTCGGCAGCTGAAGTCTAGGGGGGTTGTGTGATATTACCTTTCCCTTATGATTGCACAGAGCTGTCAACAATGTCGCTGCACGAAGAACATGAAAAGACTCGTGACGTTCTTTTGAACGAGAGGATCAGTCTTTATTTCTACCGGTCGCGAAAGAAAGCTCGTCGGCACTCGATTTAGGTGTAGATTCCGCGTCTAAATCGTTTCATTACAAGATTTCGTAGGGGGTCCTGGCACATCTGCATTAAATGCAGCCCGAAACCGGTTCACCAGCTTCGTATCAACCTACTACCTAAAAGAAGCATTTCTTTTTTTCCACGTCGATTTATTGCTCGTCACGTCACGTGAAAGATGTCGTCGACGAGCTCACCACGGTTTGAGAATTATTCTCGATAAAAGCGGCGGATATTGCGATAATAACCGGTTCTTGCACTAATCCCAACGGATTAAATGTACATGAGTTTTTATTATGCGCATTTATTTTAATCAGCTATTTAATATTCTAATCTTAATGAAATGCTTACGCTTGTTATGTAAGTATGAACATGTAATAATTAGCGTCTAGTCTATTTTTATACAATAATCCCAGTTTTTCGCATAGGAAACTTGAAAACCTTGAAAGCTGTTAATTACCTTCCGCGTAAATATTCCCGTGCGAAAAGCTGGTTTTTTTTTCTTTCGTCGGAAAATTTCGTTTTATATTTTTCGACACAAATGCATTAATGTGTGCTTTCAGTACATGCCCTTATATAACCATTTCAGTTTGACGCATACACGCGTGATTATTATCGCGTATTAGGGTAGTAAATAAAACGCTCGCTAATGGAACCCCCGCAATTCCACGCTCGCACATTTCGCTTTCTCTCCGCATTACGTTGCCGTCGATCAGCACGACATGTATCAGGAATTCCAATTATCCGTATATTTTGAGTTGTATAAGCGTCGTCTCGTCTCTGTCCGTACTAAAAAAATTATTAGATATTCCTTTTAACGTAAGGCATGCAATTAATTCACAATTATCCAGATATTTCCATTTCGGCTTTTTTACACAGTTATCTTTATACGCGTATTGGCCGACGATATTAAAGCTTGGAAACGCGCAGTCGTTCTCGATATCGTGTATTCGTAATACATAACGTAGAAACTCGAATCGAATCTACCGAATGTACTACTCGTTGTATCTCGCATATTGCATTCCGTCAAAAGGTGTTCTTCATTCAGTACCAATCATGTAGAAGCGGTGGGTACGCATGGTGAATATTAGATCCGCATTTCCTCTTTCGCGACGGCGGCCGGGATCGCCGTCGTGTCATGTCCCGAAGGGCCATCGCGGTGGGAAGCTTGAAATGTGAGTCAGAACGTAAGCGAATGTAGCCGATTCGAGAAGCGATTCGTCGGTGGCACCCACAGGCGCCCACGCCACGCCTTCAAACCGGATCCCACTCCGTCGTATTTCCACCCAATCCACTCTGCCTCTTTTCCTTTGACCGTGCTCTGCTTTTCACGTCGCTCTGAAGAGAGTTCTCGCTCGATGCGTCCCGTTTTCGAAAAGCGCCGTTCCGCGTTCAATCCGGCCGCTTTAGAGGGATGAAAAGGACCTTGCTCGGCCCGCTCGCAACACACACACACACACACACACACACACACACACACTCATTCGCTAACGATTGGTCAGAGAAATAATCTCAATTCAATAGATTAGGATGCGATGATACTGAACTCTCGACTATGATTTTTTTTCCCGCGTATAACGTATTTTGAAATAAATCGATCGGAAGAAATATTATGTGATAAAAAATTCTTGCCGTTCACATTGATAAAATTGATTAATACCTAAAATAATGGTACAGTATGCGAATTTTATGTATGATATTTGTGGAGAGCAGAACTTGAGTTTCTGTGGTATCTCTATTTCATCATGTGTACGAATGATGATGAATGAAATCAGTAGATGCACCTGTCTGTTTCTCAGAGGGTTTGAATTAAAATCGGTGATTGATAAGATTCACTTAGGCTGGGGCAGATTTATCGAGGACTTCATGTCGGTGATTGAAACGATTGTAATCGTGATTAAATAATGAGATATTAATACGCAGAGAGAGAGAGAGAGAGAGAGAGAGAGAGAGAGAGAGATGAATATACGAAATATTTATATATAGATATATTTTCCTTTCACTTTTTTTCCCCTAATACAATTTGTTCTCAGCGTTTGCGTCTCAGGCCGTTCATTATCCAATTTGACTTCCACATTTTTCGCGAAGATCTTGAAGGCAGGACGAGTCCCGCCTTCGTTCCGCTGTTAATACGTGACCGTGTTGAGAACGAGCTAAAATAAATACTACCGTAACGATGTTGGACTCTGCGCGTCCCGTCTTGCATTCAGATTTCAAGGAAAGAATAATTACCTCTCTCTCGCCACCTAACCTATCGTGTCGGCGCACGGAAGCGTCATGCCGCTTTCTTCGGTCCGGACAGAAGCGTATGTACCATTGAATAATGCAGCCAGCAACGAGCGCGATTCCGTGCACGCACGTGACGCACCAACTGCGGTGAAGCGCGCGCGCGCGCGCGAGCTTCTCTCTCTCTCTCTCTCTCTCTCTCTCTCTTTTTTTACGTCGCATT
>NW_017305451.1:1410094-1411143 GCF_001594115.1 Trachymyrmex septentrionalis
TTTTCTCTCTCTCTCTCTCTCTCTCTCTTTTTTTTTTACGTCGCATTGCGCACAGGGAGAGGAGTACATTCACCGGGAGGGCGCAATATCTAGAGGACCGCGTTTCGCCATCCCTCCCTTCATTCACCCCTTTTCCACTCTTCCGCCCTCCACCTCCGCTCCCTTCCCGCCAGAGGCGCATGGGTCGTTGACCTGACCTGGTGAAACACATACGGGGGTCCTTACGCGGACTCTGAACCGTACGCAGCGTTCAGATGAGAGGATTTTACAGAGACTCCTTTGCGACGGAAAGGGGTAGGCGGTAGCGAACGACCAGATGAAAATATGAAAGCGCGGAGGGAGAAAGGGAGAAGGAGAGAAGGGGGGAGAGAGAGAGAGAGAGAGAGAGAGAGAGAGAGAGAAGCGCGCACTTATATGCGAAAGGAGTCACATGCGCATTAGATCGCGCTTTCTCTCTCTTTCTCTATTCGAACAGTCTTCCTTCCCTTCTTTCGTTATGTGCACTCGCGAAACGTCGTTTATTCGCACCGCGGGCGAGCCTCTCTTTCTCTGTTAAATACGTCCTTTCCTGCTCCTCCACCTCCTCTCGTCCTCCTCTTCTTCTGTCTTCTCCACTCTGGAAGCATCGTTCATTCGCGCCCCGTGTTCTCGGGAATATAGGACGTACGTAAGCCTGGCACCGAGTCATGCGGTGATGTATGTCCCGTATCCGGTGATTTATATGTATAATCGTGCGATAACGTTGGCGCGCTGATTAAATTTTTCTCGTCCTGAAACGAAGCGCGGACCTTTTCGCTCTCATCTACGATTCTCTAACTACTTCTTATGAGTTTTCATCAGTACGCGCGGGGATTGCAAATAGGCGCAGGCCGGAAATTCAATACACATGCGCGCGCAAAACCGGTACGCGATTTATACGTTCTATTATTCGTAACCGTACGCCCGTCGGGCTTTGAACCTTCCTGACATTTCAGGAGGACACGAAGAGGAGTGTGCGAATGAATAATTTAATGGCGATCAAATAGCGGCGGGCTGCCTCCCTCCCCCCC
>NW_017305451.1:1411243-1413151 GCF_001594115.1 Trachymyrmex septentrionalis
CGAGAAAGCTCGTTCAGTCTTCTGAAATACGTCACTGGGCTTTACCCTTTAATATTATATCATTTTTTATCGTCTCACATATACGCAGACAGTTGGTAAACAAAAAACGTCTAACAGATATTTTATATTTTCATCTTTTACGTCTCCGTTTTTCGACTTTACGTCGACCGTTTTTCCCTTATCAAAAGCAAACATACCTGCTTTTACAATTAATCGAGAAGAGATGGAGTTTCTGCATTTTTTTATATTGAAACTAAATGAAATGGAACTATTTCATTTAAAACATAGCGATGGAGAAGCACGCGAGCGCGCACGTGTTTGTGTATTCCGCTACGGCTGCGATTGGCAAATGTCACGAGAAAATCGGTCAATGTACGACAGATACCAAAGCGCAGATGTAAATATTGTCGTTGGAACACCGCAACGAAACGCGCGGCGACGTGTCAACATTCGCGCGTAGCCGAGCGCATTGACCCTGTCAATCCGGCTGCCGCGATGAATGCGAGTAAGTGCAGCCTTACGCAATGCGTATGAGAAAGGGTGGCGTTGCCGCGAGGTGGTTGGAGAGGTCGAGATGTAATGCCGAACTCGCGCGCGAGTAGGGAAGGAGGCGAAAGATCGTAGCGTCGAGCAGCGCTCACGGTGGGAAACGCATAATATAGAGAGCGAGGACGGGCGTTGTGCATTATGGATACGCTATTCACCCCGCTTATTACTTCCTACATACCAGCCCTCTTACGCCCAGGTACGCACGAACGCGCGTACGAGCCGTCGTCACATGCGTCTCGTTCTCAAGGAATACGCTTCAATGGTACCGTACCGTTCGCGTGCAGCGACTTCGCGGTCGGTCTGTGAAAGTACAGGGGGGAGTATAGGGAAAATAAAAAGAAACAAGAAAAGAGTGTCGAACTTCCAGCCGGAATTTCCTGAATTTGTTTCTCGTTTCGTTCCTCCTCGAGAGTAAGTCGGTAATGGTCGCGGGTTGATTTGCGAGCAACGACGCTTGCATTTTTCACAAGCGTGTATACGAATAGCTTAGTCATGGGATACGATAGCCTGATAAATAATAAACCGGCCTTTCCGCGCGTCGCAGGTCAGCAACCTAAAGGCAACGTCGTCGAGGATAGATAATAATCAGAAGGATATCGTTCAGTCATATCGAGTTGATATTGCAGCCGTGCAACACTTTTGAGTAAACGAAATGAAAATACTTTTGAGTTTAGGATTGTCTAATATTATTTTACCCGTCCGAAAATTTTACGTAGGGGAGACCGGGGCTAATAGACTCATTTTCCGGTTTCGAATTTTTACAGGCAAAATTAAGAGACTTATCGAAAAAATTAATTCTACACCAGTTACTACATACATTTGACTACCTAATAATATTTTAATAATAAAGGGAAACTGATAACTAATATGAAAAAAAATTCATTTTTCTAATGCGTTCCATCTGATTCGACTAGCTCTGAGACCGGAATAATTCGACTAAGATTATTAAAATAAAGATTAATGTATTTTAAGCTACATCTTTGGCTACATATTAATAAAACTTTTGTAAAAATAGATTTTAAACACAAACATCGCTTCGCAGGACAAAACAATGCTTCTTTCTGCAGAACATTTGTTGCAACATTTCGTGCAAAAACACGTCGAATGTGCCTAGTTTTCGAGATTGGTTATAAGGGAACTAAATTTATAACATTTAAAGTACTACAAAAGAGCAAAGACACATAAACAAAAAAAATCTGTTGGACTTTAAGTAAGAACTACACTTACTATCTAACCAGAAATCACATATCTCAGACAATCATATTATTATTATTATTATTATTAGGCGTTAGGAACTCGAAAGCTCATTGCCGCAAATACCAAATCCCGCCACTGTTCCCGTCCCTGAGCAAGATCCCT
>NW_017305451.1:1413304-1424603 GCF_001594115.1 Trachymyrmex septentrionalis
TAAATATATGGTCACTGATAGAATTCAGAATATTCATAATAACATGAAATTGGTCGTCTGTGATAAAATTTTTGAACGGGTTAGCAATTTTAAGTATTTAGGATCGATTTTAAACCAAACTAATGAAATAAGAGAAGAGCTCAAGAGAAGAATTAATTTGGGGAATGCGTGCTTCTATTCGGTTAAGAAACTACTCGGTTCGCGGATATTGTCTAGGCGCTTAAAAATTAGAATTTACAGAACGATTATTTTACCGGTAGTCCTTTATGGCAGCGAAGCGTGGGTCAGACAATCATATACGATTGTAAAACAAAAACTTTAAGAATGAAAATATTTACTTAGGTGTACGATTTTATAAAATTGTGGCATAACTTCTATCATATTATAGATGTGTCCGCAACAAGATGTTACAGCAGACTGAGCGACAGTCGCTTTTGTTTTTAACGTAGCCTCGATTAGTCTACTTACCCCTATAGTCAACTGACCACGGTCTTCCCTATAGTATTATATATGTGTGTTTGAACTTATTTGTGTCATTTTTGTGAAGTTACCTTTTAAAGAAATCCTATACATTTCCTGAAAAGAATCTACGTACAATTGTTTATTTCATTTTTGTATTATTGACACATAATCGAAATATTTACTGGCTAGTTGAAAGTTCACTTTAACAATAAAGCTATGAGGACTATCCTGAATCAACAGACACCTCGAACTAGTAGTTTTACATAGGTGAATAGCTCATCGATTTCGAATTTAACATCGCGGCGGGGGATGGAGCAAGCGAGAGAACAAGAGTCCATGGCGTAGGATTAACAACCGGATAATGAAGTCAGTGTTTCATGCCCTGTGAAATTGCGCTCACTCGGACCGCCATTCGATTCTCGCTTTGATTGCGCCATGGGCGAAAGCACAATGGCTATAAACCGTCCAGCGTTGAGCACCATTGCTAGTAACCCTGCCTCACCCCCCCCTCCTCCCCCCCACCTTTATTCGATGGAATTTTCGGACTCGAGATTTACCATATTTTTCAACGCGCTCGTCAATGCTTTGAAACCGCGCGTTAGCCATTTCGCCAGTGCTTCGACGTTCACGACTCCGTTTTGTTGAAATGAAAAGCTGAAACAAACGTAGAATTGACCGTTTCGACAGGAATTCTATTAATCCCTTATACCTTACTCGCGAGAATACAGAGATTTAATATACTTTTGTTATTAGATTGAAACAGATTCTCTGTTTCAAACAAATATATAAGTATTGTAAGGTAAATAAATATTTTTATTTACTCTTACTGAGTGCATTTCAAAGGAAATGTCATAAGAAATGCAGTGATTCTTTTTATTTTGGAATATATTTGAAAATATTGTTATAGGATTTATGTCGAAAGCGTGATTTAAAAAGAATTTACTTAAATTGAGCCATATCGTAGCGTTGTTCTATTAAAAAGTCTGTGTTCCACTATTAAAAAGTCGTCTATGTATAAAATATACAGTCCGAAACGCTACGGGGGACTTGATCAAATTTTTCTTTAATTCTTCAGTTTAGTGGACGCTGCATTTTTCGCGTCGAATTTTTCCAGGTTCCCTGACGGCCGTCCACGCCCCGCTTTCGAAATGGCACCCACTATTTCACCCTCGCGAACTTTCACGGTGTATTATCGGGGGAGTAGGCTCTCTTTTTCCTCTGTGTTTTTTAAAATTCTCGCTAACGCCATTACCGTGGGACGTATACTGGCTGTTTTTGCAAGCCGACGCACGGGAAAGATTTGCCCGACATGCTCCCTGCATACGATCGCATGACGCGCCTGCTCGCTGTCGCATTTAAACACGTAAACGAATTAACTCGAATTTCAATAATCCGTTTAGCCCGCACCGGGAATTCTCGTCCCCTGGACTGTTTCGGAAAACTGCTCAGCGTATGGAGCAATTTTGTGCACCGTAAACCAAATTATACGAGACGTAGAGCGGCGCGCACTTCGCGAGCATTTAACATATATCCTTTTTTTTCTTCTTATAAAAACTTATACGACGTTGTTAGAGAAAAAAATATGTTTCGACATTTCGATGAAACGCAAAATCTTTATCATTATTATATAATAGTATAACAAATGTATGCAACAGTAAGAATATGTAATTTTGCGATTTGTATGAATTTTGCATATCCGAATATTTATCGATAATTACAATTGTAACGGGGACAGTGTAGAGATTCATAGTGGACGCTGTGCAAGGCGCTGAAAATGTGGTTTCACCACGTCCGCCCGTTCGACGAATCGAGCGGCTGGCAATCACGTGGTTTTTACGCCACGGCGTCCCTCGCTGAAAAGCAAATGAGTGGTTGCTGGCCGCAGAGACGACGACGACGATGATGATGATGACGACGATGATGACGATGATCATCATTACTGCGGTGTCCCGATACGATGACCCCGCTGCTGCAGCACCGATGATTCACGAACGCTTATTAGCTCCCGGCTCTCTCTCTCTCTCTCTCTCTCTCTCTCTCTCACTCACTCTCTTTTTCTCCCTTATTATCTCATTCTCTCACCCTTTACGTCCCTCGCTTTCTCTCTTTCCTTCTCGTCGTCGTCAATGTGAGATAACGAACGGTAGACGGTCGCGTGCAACAACCGAATTGCGACTATCACTTTCGCGACGTATTATTTACGAAACTTAACTCTATCGGACGTTCGTTAGATGCGGCTTTGAAACCGATGAAATAAACAGGATTAATGTTTTCGTCTTTCCCGCATGGTGTAACCGAATGAAAGAGTATAAATCAAGCCCCGCGCAATCATCATCGTCCACGCCCTCGGGACACAGTTGAGTAGGCCATCGAATCCACGTGCAGAACGATGATGATGATGACTATCGTTGCAGCTCGCGCTGATGATCTCGTTAGGCTCGCTATGGCTTCCGCTGTGGATGACGCATGCAATACAATGCGATGCAACGATGTTTCAAAGTGGACAACGATATCAAATGGAAATGACGATGTCGACTTTCAGGAAAGCATTTTTCCCGACGGTCAGCACTTTTAAAAATATGTTGCAATGTTAACAAGATATATAACACAGATTTTATTTTACCGATCGCACATGCACGCACGCACGCACACACACACACACACAAAACCTCGTGAACCACATGAATCGATGATCCGGCATGGCGGTTGATCGCGTCCTTTTCATCTCCCGTCGTTCTCGCCCCCGTCGCGGCGGAAATCAATATGGGATGATGAACTGCGTGGATTGAAAGCGATCGCTGGTGTTAACAGCGTTATAACATCGAAGCCTAGGCCAGGATCTCGCTGTATTGCCAGCCGGTGCGGTCATGATGTCCGCGGTATTTTGCACGCTGTGACCCCACGTTTGCGAAACCCACCATTTACCTCTATCTATCGCAATCATTTGGTGGTCGGAGTCGCGGCGAAAGCCTCGGCCACCGTGGCCACTCGAACAGTTTCGATATTCACTCGAACGTTTGATCCTCGATGTTATAAAGTGATCTACGATCTACGGGTCGATCAGATTCGACCCTGAATCGAGGGAAGCTAAACTGAAGAATTTTTTCTATTCCATTCTCTCTCCCGTTTCGTATCTTCCCTCGTATTATCTCAAGCTTCTGGGGATCCAAATATACCGTGCACAGTTCCTCTCCATGCATAACGCATACACTCTCCTGGATACCGTTTGATCTACAAGCTTGTTTATCCTGTTACGCGAAGTAAAGTTGGGTCTGCGATTGGATCCACCGCGCCAGTGTCTCGTTTCCGGTTCAGCGCGTTTTGTTAAACGAGAGCAAGTATTTGTTTAAAAAAAAAAAAGAAAAATGGACAGAAACGAAAAGTGAAGTGCGCCATCGTCGCGTGACTGACGAATGATAAAAGACTCGACGTTTATTGAAATGAGTGTAACGGGATTATGTCCATTAATTGCGCGTTTTCCAAGTAACACAAAATATATTTACCCTTCTCCATGAAGATTGCTGTGCAGCGCGGACTGCATGGAACTGACATTAAGCACCGCTTTTTATGGAGCGCTACAGTTAGCCGCGCGTTTTATGCTCGCATACTCATCGTGTCGGATGATGATCATTTTTCAGGAAGGTTATAAAGAGCAGTTTAATTGACTTAATGTTTTGTCTTCCTCCCAAAAAAGTTTATCTCATGACGCAAATATTTAAATTCAAATATTTCTCTACTAATGACACGAAATTTCTGTTCCTCTCGATTTTTTTTGTTTGTTTTCATATCAAATCCTGGAAATTGATGTACGTCACCCTATATTCACGGAACGATATCATCCAACTTTATTATTAATCCGCCGAGTATTTCTCTGAAAATAATTTCTGCTGAAATATACCACAATTATATATCCCTCTTGAATGTCGTGGAAAAGTTTTCTAAATTTTCCATCTGCGTACTGTGGGAAAAATGATAGCAAAAGGGAGAATCGAAAGAAATCAGCGTTTGGAATGTCGCGATTTCTTCGTTTTCTTATGGTAATTACGAATCGATGGCGACAAGCGCTTTTTACTTTCGGTTTTTGCGTTTCCTGTGTCCAAATGCGAGATTCTCTTCCGCTTTTCTAAATCAGAGAATAAAAATGCAAGTCGTAGACATGGCGGAAACGAGGCGCTTTGTTCCTTCGACCGAAAAAGCGTGTAACCTAGCTGCTCGTCTGACCCGTTGGTGATAAGGAATTAAAAATGTGGATTTTGCTTGGTTTATTATGAATTAAACGTAATGCCGCGTCGGCCATGAAAAAGTGTCTGCCGCTCGTAAATGCAAATAACTTGTGTGCGTAAACACGTACGTATGCGCATGCATAGGTTGGTTGGATTAAGTAATACGCGGTGGTGGAGGATTTTACCCTCCTCGGTGCTTTTTTACGATTTCGAGGGTTTTCCTGTTGTGCGAACGTTTATGTGTGTGTTACTCATGAAATGTTACTCGTTGTATCACGTTATATCGCGCCGTTCTATGTTTCGGTTCCGTCATATTATTTCACGATCAATAATTGACATCGCGGTAAGTAACGCCAAATATTTTCGAATGAAAAGATGAAATTACGAAACCGTAAAACAATTTTTTTAAACAGCAATTTGTGTTAATTATACAATGAAGTTGTACCAAATTGAAATATTTAGTGTATAAATGAATGATCATAATAACTTTCTCTCTCATTTATGCACTGAACAAAAATTGGCTGAATACGGCATGGCATTTTTAATTGATTGCAGCAGCCAATTAAAAATGCTATGCCATATATTACCATCTAATTTGTTGTAGCAGCCAATCGTTTCTTTCAGTGTGGAATTTCTCTCATTCATGAATTATACAATATTATTTACCAAAGGCGCACAAGAGAAATGAATGGAATTGCCCCTCTGTTGTCTTCCTGGAATACGCACCTCCATACGCGTGTAAGTACGAGTAGTAATAATATAGCGATATACCCGGTGTTTAGTACTCGTATTATCGTAGCCCGTTTGTTTGAACACGGCTTGCAGCCGCGGCTATTTGCGCCGTACGCATCCGTGTAGATTGCATTCTGGACGGATCGTGATATCGGGACTGATCGTATCGTTAAGATATCGGGCACAATATGCCTACGTCATACGGCTGCGCCGTCTATATCCGGTAACTTCGAACGAGCGATTTTCGACGAGAACTCGCGCGGACTTTATAGACAAACGAATCGAGGAGGGTGCAGAATTAGTCGAGATAAGCTTTCAGGTGAATCCCGAATGTGCGCGATCATGCCGATCGAAAAATTGGATTGTCGACCTGACAAATCCAAATATATTATACACAATATATAATTACGTGAATATATATATATATATATAATCTTGAAACAATGCGTCGTTTTAAAAAATAATGTGTGCTTTTAAATTATTCGCTTAACGAGTAGATTGAATTGTTGCAATACAGTTGGATATGCATATATATATATAGCAGTGTTCAGCTTGACTTGCATGCGCATAAAATGCTACCGCTGTCAGTGCACGAGGGAGAAAGAGAGAGAAAGAGAGAGAGAGAGAGAGAGAGAGAGAGAGAGAGAGAGAGGCGGTAAAAAAACAATATTTGAAAACGTCATATATACGAACGCAGCGATTCGATTCGCTACTGCGAATTTCCATCGGCACAAATAACGAGGACTCCACGAAGAATGCTGCATATTGACGGTCACGCCACCGTCACGAACGGATAAAAATCTCATCCCCGACGTCGATCTCTTTCGAATCAGTCAGAAACGTTATTATGAAAAATATGACCGACACGAGGCGACGGTGAGATTTCGGTTGCGTCGCGAATATGATTTTGCATTGCTTTACTGCCGGGGTTCGACGTAGCGCGTTCCGTATAAATTGCCTGGGCGATCCTCGAAAACTGGGAAATTTTTACGTAGCTGTCGCGATCGTTGATTGCTACCGGCGCGAACACCCGGACTGACGGGCGACGGGGGAGAGGGTGTTGGGAAGCGGGGGTGCTTTTAAAAGTGGCCGCTCGAAAAAAAAAAAAGGCCATTCGCGCTCCAGCGGACGTGTATACATTCGCATGCGCAGCCGAGATACGAGGCCTCTTTACGAGCGATATCTAATGGATTGCATCGGGCGAGCGCAAACGTTAAATTTGACGTTCACGATTATTGCAGCCCTCCGGGACTGGAGACGTGCGCGGGGGGTGCCTCGCAGAGGCACGGGAGGGTGGCGGAATAGGACGATGTTTGACGTTAATTTTATAATCCTGGCGAAAAAGTTACGATCCGGTAGTAGCCCAAGCGATTCTTTTTCTCTCTCCCGTTTCGCGTCGGTCACCGTCCTGGTTATTCTGTATTTCTGGTACTTCTGTTTTTCATTTCGAATTTTTCTTTGTCGTAATAATTCCTTCTTCCGTTTACGGGAGAGTTTAATCTCTCGCTGTGTACCTGTGATATTTTATGCATTTTGTGAGCATTTACTCTTTTTCGCATTCTCTCTCTCTCTCTCTCTCTCTCTTCAATTTAACAAAGTTCATTTCAATTATGCGAAACAGGAAAATAATTCTAGAAACGCCGCTCCGTTACTGCATAATTAATTAACGAAATTCTTTTGGGGATGAATTAAAAAATGCGTAATTGCTAGAACGGAGCGTATAACTCGCCTATTTAAATTTCATTCCATTAATAGTACAGAGGGGCGAAAATTTTTTTGCTCCTTCTTATCTTAATTTTCGTTGCTTCCGCATCTTTGTTTCGCTTTACACTTTAGAAATCGGGTCTTTTTTCCTGCTTTACAAATTGCTTCAACGTCGCGTACCAGAAAAGGGTTGCACGATACTCGCTAAGCGGCTTGCTGTTGCCACTTCAACAACCAATGGTTGTTAAGTTTAGTCAACTTGTACTTTAACGATGCCCTTTTTACTTTTTTTTGCGTTAAAAAAAAAGTTGTACTGGCTATGGAGAAACGCATTCGGAGGCGAGGAGTGCCGCGTAAAGTTTAAAGTGTTCCGGGCCAAACTTTATTTTTCATGGCAAAAGCAGTTTCTCTCGCGCGACTATTTCCGAATTACGTGTTTCCACGAATTTCGCTCTAATTTAATGTCTGCATGTACAATATATTAATTATGCAAGGAAGTTGAATTAATTATTCAACTGCTGTTTCTATATTTTCGAAAAGACGCGACGTTTTTAAATCTTTTGCGATGCCGGGCACGAAGTAATGGTTTTGGATAATGAATCCGTCTTCTTTCTTTTTTTTATATCGGGAAAGAACGTACTTGCGCCGCGTCGTAATGAGGAGGACTTTTCAAGTCAAGAAGCCTGCGCTTTATCTATAACGCATGATATGGCTTCGTGGAGCCGTTCGCTCGTCATTGTGTGACGTCGCGTGTATCCTCGTTACGCATCTACATGAAAGCGTCCGCGTTCTGCGAATCAATCCGACGTATAATCAGTACGACAAAGCGAACGCTACGTGGAGATAGGCCGGAAATGATGGTTCCGAAGGGAAAGAATTTTCTCCCTATTCCTCGTCCTTCGTTCGCCGAGATGAAACGCACAATGCGCCACACGATGCAAATCGTAGCTGGAATCCGGCGACGATGCTGCGACATGTTGGCTGTTATATAGTAAAAGCGCATCTAAGTAATAACTTGGGATAATCATCCTCACATCATTACGCACAGGCCATACGGTACGAAATGGAGCACGAAAATCATTCGTCTTTCATTCTATCAATACATAATTTTTCACCTTTTCACCATGTATCATAAGGTATTCTGAAAATATTACAGTGAAAACGAAATGATATCTGTATGAAGCTATATTTTTTGAAGGATGAGAATTTAAAAAGTGACAAAAGAAAATTCGTAAAAAAGGTATTGACACTTTTACTATTTTTAATTCGAAATGGATATCCAAGAATTGACAGAAGGATTAAGAATATATCTGAAATTTTATGCGGATCTATTATTATATATACGTATTATATATAGGCGTATGATACTTTCACACATTTATATTCGATATCGAATATTGAAAAAAGATATACACAAAACACCGCGTCAGATGCACGCGCGGCGCGAATGGAGCACGATGATGATCCTCGCACGTTCGCATTATACTCGGTCTTTTCTCGATCGAAGGATGACGTTCTGGTTTCTGTAATTACGCAGGATGAAAGTGCGTGTCGCGCGCGCGCGCGCGCGAGTTGTGCACAGTTCCTTTCTCGTTTTCAACGATGCATTATGCGTGCATTCTACCGCGGTCTCTTATGTTTTCTCCGCCTCTCATCCGTACACGCTTTGTGATTCATCGTCGTAGATATAAAGATATTTCCTTTGATATTTCGATACGCAGGATGAAACGTTCAGAACGAGAGAGTGTGTTTGTTGAAAAAATATTGCCCGCGCCAATGTTTTACTTCTTCGTGAAATTAATAAAGGATATTATTTATTTTACAATTTTCACAAAATTCTCTCCATATTTGATGTGTGTAACACTACATTATTACGTTGAAAATAAAGAACCTACTCTGCGGACAATATCACGAGTTTGAAGGGAGCGCGAGAGCGACGATAAACTTTTATCACCTCATGCCCGAAAGTCCGATTAGTCTAGTAAACGATAACGATTCTTCTTACGTAATATTTTTAGAAAACTGTGGTAAACCCCAATGAGCACTTTGTCCGAAACGGCACCAGTGGTACAGTAGATTTGCAACGACATCCGGCAAAAAGCCGCCCATCCCACGGCACGACTTTGATGGCGACAGCGTCACGAAGAAGAAGCGCAAATTCGCCGTGTTCTCATTCTGACCTAGTTCAATTTCGTGTTTGCCGACGCGGTACTTCCGTAATACTCCGTACCCGACGAATATAATTTACCTTTAGTGGAAAAGTTTAAACGGGCTTTCTTCGGAGCGCCCAGCGGAGCTCTCCTAGCCTCGGCTGCTCGCGTTTAAACGGAGGTCGTTGGCCTGAACATTTCCGTGAGTTTGATAGCACTGCCAGTTGCTGTTTATCCCCATCTTGATATCTCGTATACGTCAAGAGATTTTTCTAATTTAATCGCGTGACTTTATTTTTCTACTTTTATAATATACACGTAATATTTTTTTACCTTACATCGAACAATAGTATTATTAAACAGACGACGAATTGCGTTTTAATTCAGAGAAAAAAAACGGTTGACGGTTAATTTTATTTAACGGAAGATTAGAAGCCTGCGAAAGCGTTACATATAAATACAGATACATTTCACAATGTAAATCGTAACTCAGGCACGAAGGTATTTGATGAAAAAGAATCGAACTTTATTATCTCCCCTGAATTTCATTATGCACCATCTCAAGTTCTCTACTTGCTGTTAACCTCTTCTCTCGAAATCGAAAAGGATCGATCGGGTATGAATAATGCCGATTCATCAGAACGTTATCGCGATAGAAAATTTAACCGTCCGTATCAGAATTCAACGACTTGATCCCTCGTCTTTAAACTCAGGACATTGCCCCGAACACGTTAAGGGGTTTGGTACCACTGGCATAGATGCATAAATGCACGACACGCACGCACGCACGCACGCACGCACGTACGCACGCATCGCGCTCGCACACACACATATACGTGCATATTCGGAGATGCGTTGCGTACGTGTGCACGCGCAAGACGCGCGTACCTACAGTACATGCAAATAAATATGCCATGCGAGGGAACGGGGTGCAAGGTGAGGACGGAGGGTGAGGAGAGGAAGGGAGCGCGGATCTACCAGCGGGGTGCAACAATAGGCCCTCAGTATAGTTGCCATGGTAACACCATCAATCCCTTAGCAACAGCTTGAGATCTTAAAGCCGAGGCTTCGCCGCGCTTTGTGCGATCATTTAATGACGGTGGTGTCCGGGAGAAATCCGCGGGATCATGATGGATTTTCCCTCTGCGAAAATGGCGGTACCGATATGGGGTAGCGTAATCAAACAGAACGAACCACATCCGGAGAGAATAAAGGCCGACGTGTGGAAAATTTTCGTGATATTATGAATAAAATCAAAGATCATTAATAGAGTTTATATTTTAATGATATCGTCACAAGTAAGAATTTTTAAAGACTGTTCTTATATTCATTAATATATTTAATGTAATGAAGAAAAATTGAGAAAAACTCAAGTTTTCAGACTCATTTTTTACTAAATACGTATATTTATTTGACTACAGTTGTATTCGTAATTTATAATTGATAAACGAGCAGGTATATGTTATATATAATAAATTAATAAGCGAAAGTAATTTGTTTTATGAAAAGTGCAGTAAGTTTAATATTTAAACAGAGGAGAACTTTAAAACATTGAGATTGCCAAGTCTTATAATAGATAGCCATATGGTTAATATTCATTTATTTTATTGCATCGTAAATTGTCAACTGCAGCGAGGCAGGAAATAAATATGTGCAGTCGGCGATTTCTGTTCTGGATTGATTGTTTCAAATGGAGGCGGGAAGTTGCTAATTGAGTCGGAACTGCCTTTAAGTCTAGTTTTTTTTTTATTACCGCTGGAGGATAGAGGTGAGAAATGAGATAGTGATGATGTGAATCTTCAAGGTGGATCTTCAAGAACGCTTCAGGATAAAATTCTTTTTCGATTTCTTCGTAATTTATTACACAAACTGCAGAATGACAGGCAATTAATTTTGTCGAGCAATCTAGAATGAAATTTGATTCTTACTATTAGATGTGTGTGTGTGTGTGTGTGTGTGTGTGTGTGTGTGTGTGTGTGTGTGTGTGTGTGTGTGTGTGTGACACATATAAGACAGCTCCATTTTTTT
>NW_017305451.1:1424703-1427626 GCF_001594115.1 Trachymyrmex septentrionalis
TAAATTGAAAAATAGATTATAAAAAAATATGTTAATGAAATTATATGTTGACCGAAAATTTTTGGCACCCACTGTATATATTACTTTTAGACATTTTATCCATGTGGATAAATTGAATTTATTTCACAATTATACAAATACTGTCGTCCATCGTATAAGTTGAAAATCTTCTTAATTGCTTTTCCTTCGTCCTCCCAATTACAGTTCGCGATTTCTCGACGATATCAGCCGCGTCTCTGTAAGACTGCCGTCCACTCAGCAGCTACTCAACTTCTTTCATTAATTTCTACCTGCTTTAGCTCCACCGGCTCATTTCCTGCGCGGGCTAAATAATAAAACGAAAGCTGTGGGCGTCTAGCCAAAATCGTGACTAAGTCCAATGCCGCGGTAGCGCAAGTCGAGCCAACTGCGAGGGGGTAAGAAGGACAGGCGACAGTGGAAAGAGGACCGTTCTTTTATCATTCTCGTCTTTCGCCGTCTTCCTTCGTAATTTACCATTTTCCTTTTTCTCCCCGTAGTCATCCTGTGTGCGTGTCGCTCATCCTCGATTCTTCGTTCTATCTCTATTCTATTCCGGCTCTACCTCGGTGATTCACTCGTTGGCGCAATTACATATTTAACACTCGAAATTTCAGCTCGAGCTCGCGTTTCCTCTTCGGAATTTCTGTGCGAGAAGAGGACTCGCTCTCTCTCGGTGCCAACGCACCGGATGCGACTCGCTTTATCAGATTCAGCTTGATCCAACCACTCTTACGAAGCCGACCAAATTCCTGGTTAATTAGATCACATTTAGCGAAACGTATGTTTCCGACAGCCCGTAATATCTAATCCGTTTCAGTTACCTTCCGACAGTGATTTCTATATTTCACGTAGTGAAGTTCCTTTCGCAGAAAAAAATAGCTTGTGTTTATATTATGCATGAGTTTCTATTTCTCATAAAATAATTTTTATAAAACGCAATCACATATTTTATCATACGTGTTACTCGTGTGAGGATCTCATTTTCTTTAAAAATTCATCTAATTTTCATTATAGACTTATTATTAGTTTATATTCAGACAATTATGAAATGTTACAATTACAATACTTGTTAAATAATAATAAATTTATATTATTTATATATATTATTTTCTGAAATGTAATAAATTTAATTGCGCAAGAATTATACACAATAAACACATATATACGGATGCATGCTTATGAACATTTTGCAAATGTTTGTAAGCGAGAAATTACTTCGTTAGCCGATAAATTGATTGATTTTCGCTAATTGATTTGCACTGATCGAGCATTCGCTGCGACAAGAATGTTTCGAAAATACGAAGGGCGCAAGCATTCATTCCAAATGCCGTGAATACATCTGCATGCAGATTGATTGATTTCTATGTGTTACAGGCATCACCCGCAATCCTGTAAATTGATTCTTAATTAACTGTCAAGCACTGGACACTTGAATCGGCGTGTCCCGTAAATTGTATTGACGTAATACGCAAATATATTCCACATGTGAAATCAGGAATAGTCGTGCCATTTTTAATGTATATAAAATAGATAAACCGTAATTTGTATATTTATATATTTGTTATCATAATGCACATGTTCTTATTTTATTGTCATTTTATCACTTTCATAAATTGCTTGAAAATTAATTCGATATAGTTTAATTAGACTTTTAAGTAAATTTTTACTAAATAATTAATTGGCGACAATTTAATCTGGACTAAAGGGCATTTTAAATTTAAATTTGTGCTAAAAACAAATCGTATATTAGGTTTTAATTCATCTAAATTATATTTTACACGATACTCTCGACTATGTTAATGAGAATTTGATGCCATCCTTTCAATTAAATGAAACAGTTAACATTACTTCTTCATTAACATGCTTCCATATTATACATACATATTTACAAACGTGATGCTTTTTTACTAATTGCAAGCTGAACAAGACACTTAAAAAAGAGAATAGAAATCTCACAGAACGCGAAGTAAACATGGTAAGTGGATGAAGCTACGTAATTAACAACTTCATTTTCTAGAAGATAAAACGGAAAGCGTGTTGAAGCTATCTAACACATGGACATCCGACAGAACGCAAAGAAAAGCAAAAAAAAAAAAGAGGAAAAAGAAAGCGCGGGGAAAGAGAGGAAAACGATGTCGCGGATAACTTTATTCTTGCCGAGTCTGATATTTATAGCGGGGATGCGTCTCGACGAAGAGGTGCTGCCAGGCACCGGCGCAACAGGTAAATCGAGCGATCAAGCGTCGTTGAAAGAAATCGGCATCATCCGGGCGTGATGACGTCACACGGATATGATTACGTTACTGTATCGACCGGCTTGGTGGCCGACTACCTTTCATACGAGGGTTGCCGCTTTTGCTCGCCGTTACTCCAGCAATCCGGTGCAATGCATCGCAAGCGAAGCGAAAATCCACGCAAGCTGTATGTATGTGTACGCAGGTGCAATTTTATTACGCGACATAGTCTAAAAGATTAAGTCTCATGTTAAGTCCGCGGTCTCTCGCCGGCATACATTGCTGGATATTGGCGCACTGATAATTCATTTTTCAGGTAGGACCTGATCATATACGAAATTAGAAATTAGAAATTGCACCAAACTTGACCGGTGCTTGGCCGATGACCGAAATCGTACCGCGACTGACAGAATCGAATCGCGCAAACGGCAGGCTTCGCGTCGTCCATCCCAGCCCGCCTTCATTTCCATATCGTCGACGTAGCGCTCGCCTATCTTGCTGCTTTTGTCCGCGAGGGTGTCGTCGTCGAGGGCGCGACTTGAAAATTGGCAGTACGCACCGCGCGTACTGTGTCCTAGGCATTGATTAATGGCGCGCCTGTTGCAGCCCCGGTTACAATGCAATTTGCTTTGCGCTGGCAGTGCTGGCGGGGGCGAGGGGGGGGGGGG
>NW_017305451.1:1427726-1430307 GCF_001594115.1 Trachymyrmex septentrionalis
ATCCCGGTCCGCGTGATAGCGCGTCTGCGGCGCGCGGGACACGCGTGTGCGTGTGCGCCCGTGCAGCGAAGTGACAAAGCCGTGACAAGAGTGACACGGTGACATGGAACGCGCGACAACTAATTAATCACCCTGGCGCGGTCGAACGCGGCATCGCGTTGCATCGCGAGCCGCACTCCGCGCGGAAGGGTAGTATTAACGTACGTGTACACGTGCACGCGTGTGCGTACGCAGCACAATGAATGCATCGGCATGCACCTACCTACCGTCCTTTTGATAGCCACCCGTCGGGTGTCCGGGCGGCACGGGCGCGCTGCCGCAATTGCCGTGTGTACGGTCGAGCTTTGCGTCTTTGTCCAGTTTGCGAGCGTTCCCATTCTGCTTCGACTCCTTTCTCTCCCTTTCTCCTTCTCTTCTGCCCGCTAGTTACCTCCCTATGTCTTCGTTTCTGTCTGCCCAGTATGCTGTAGCTGCACAAACTCAGGACCCCCCCCCCTCAACCCCCGGTTTCCCTCCCAAATAGCGATCGCCATTCGATTTGCCTATCGGCACTGTTGCAGATACGCGTTGAATCGCGCGTCACGCTTGCCGTTGGCGTGCGGTTTCATCAGGGTGGACGTTCCATTCGGTTTCGGTAGAAAGTGCGCGATCGCGCGTGTTGGTTTAGCATTAATTACGGCCGCGGCAAGTGGCCGAGATTAATGGCTGCGGTATGCCGTGTAATATGTAATATCGAGAACACATTTGGCCGGCATAATGTATTATAAGCGCGTACCCGGCAAGTAGATTACCATAGTTTCGACGATACACTCCGCTACGGTTACTGGACGCTAATGGATATTTTTCATTCACTTATCGCGATAAATGGGTTTGTTATGTTTTACGGGTGGTGCTTTTAAACAAGAGTATTAAGGGCCGTGCAGGTGCATCGTTTAAGCGCATTATTATAGCGATGTATACTATAGAACATTATAAACATTTTATAAACGTGCGGTAATAATTTCATTTGTCCCCGTATAACGCAGCACATTTATTACAATATAGTAATGAGTTAATATTGCAACGTAGTCACATAAAGGATAACTTATATACTGTTACAAGAGATCAATAGAGAGAGCATTTGTAATCCAATCCCTTAGGTTAAATAACATTTTGCTATTTTTAACTTTCATGCGTATTAAAATGTAATTCAATCCATTTCTATGGTTAGTTTCATAGCACAACGTCCATACTGAGGTATGCACTTGGTAAATAATGAACTAAATTTGAGTAAAATTTTATATATTTTCCTGAATTGAATTGTTCAACTTTATTGTTTTGGTTAAATTAATTAGGTATTGAACAGGAGCAGTGGCGATCTATAAAAATGATTAACAATAACGCAAATTGAATATAATTTCATATCACGAATTTACAGCTTAATAATTTTTCTTACCGTTTTCCGCGTAAGATTAGATTACTTTGTCGTGCATCGTGAAACATAAAGCAACAAATAAATACCGAAGCAGTCTGGATATCAGGAAATAAGAATCTCCGGAATGAGAATCGAATTCAAGATCTTCGACAATTTCGTTAAACTATTGAAGTCAACTGCACCCTCGAGTGCGACCCTCGCGAGCTACTCATTTCTCTCCTCTTCGATTCGTTGTCGCGCATATACGTTCACCTATACTCACGCATCTCGCAGTACTCTCGTTCGTACACACGTATACGTAGCCGCAATACACTTCACGCTGTTATTTTCTCTTTCGTCGATTCTCTCTTTCCTTTCTCTCTCTCTCTCTCTCTCTCTCTCTCTCTCTCTCTCCGTTCGTCTTTTTTTTGCATTTTCCCGGACCATTAACGCCGGAGGAAGACATCAGCTTCCACTCAGTGATTACCGGAGAACCGAATTTGCATAACACACGAGTCGCGCGCACGTACCGCCATTTACATTTTATTTTAATCGCGGTAATCGATCGACTCTCCTTCGCCATCCCCTCAGCCCGCCGGAATGAAACGGGAGCCGATCAGCCATCCAGTCGAGCAATCGGCGACCGAGACGGTCGGGGGGGAGGGGGGTGTGGTTCGGGCACTTTAAATAAAAATAAAGTGTGTGTCGTGGCCGGGGGGGGGGGGGGGGGTGTACGTACGGGCGGACGCATTAGCAATTGGGAGGCTGCGATATTAGCTTTAACGAGTTGGGTAACTTCTCTACTGGCCGGAATTCGTCTGTGCGGCCACGATTTTCAGAGTATTTCAACGTCCGCAATAGCAGGTGGATCATGCGAGAGAGCGTACCAGTATTACCGCAAAACACATTATACGTTGCAATTCTTTTTCGCAGAATGGCAAATCTTTGAAATGGATTCCTTCCTCACGTAAATATCTACGTGATTAAGATGATAAACATTCGTCTTATAAGATCAAATTGATCGTTCCATCTATGTATGCGAAATGCATCTATAAGTTTATCACAAAATTGTACGATCATAGATTTCGTTTCCCTGGAAAAAAAGGAACGAGATGGGAATAGCTTTACCGCACAGTACGCACATATTTGTGCATTACGGGAATTGGTTGTGGACGTTGCCGACGGCAG
>NW_017305451.1:1430407-1431953 GCF_001594115.1 Trachymyrmex septentrionalis
GGAACGAGATGGGAATAGCTTTACCGCACAGTACGCACATACATATTTGTGCATTACGGGAATTGGTTGTGGACGTTGCCGACGGCAGTGTGTCGGTTCGCACATTGCCTACGGAAACCCTGATGTTAGGGAGGTCGCTAGGGAGGCGCACCACGACCTTTGAGCGACCCCGAAGTACCGCCGTCGTCGCCGCAGAATTCATGTATTTTCTGGATAATAATTTCGTCGGATGTGCGTTTCCCTCTTCTATTACCGGCCACAAATTACAGTGGGTGCACGGACGGCAGTAGTTTTGATATACGGGTCCATACTCCTCCGCGATCAAGCGCGATTTATATGGTGCAACAATAACGTTTGCCCTCCGTACTAGAGTCCACCCGTGTATTTCACCGGCGACAGTTTTACTGTGGCGACGGACGTAACGGGAGCGAAACGTTGACGCGCGCGCGAAGTAAGCGTGTATATAACATAATCACCATGGTGGATTATTCGCACTTGCGGCCATCTTACATCGCCCATTAATTCGAAATATTAATATCTTGAGTCACGAGTGACTCTTTTCTCGAATTTTCATTGGTTGACAATTTATTTTTAAATGTATATATTTAAAAGATATATTTCTTTTAGATACGGTTAGATTTCACGGAAAAAATGTGATTTTGCCAAGAAATATCGAAAAATTTAACTGGGGACATCTGAAAATAAATAATTTTGTTACATCTTCAAAAAATATTTACGTAGAATGCTTAAAGGTTGATGACAATTGTTACAAGAAGTTTGAACATTTTTTTAACAATCAGTTTGAATACATAATTATTTTCATTCGTCCAAACAATATTATTTTCAGATCTGTATTTAATTAAATTTTTAGACACTTCGGCAAAAGCGATTTTTTCCGTGTATATATCTGTATAATATTTAAAGATTAACTTTTAAACAGATTATCTTGAATTATATATCTCACAAATAATATCTGTCATTCATCTTTTAGCCCTTTTAAATATTAGCGAAAAATATTTATTCAGTAATCAAAACGTACACGTAAGAATGGAATTAATGATGCAGAAGCTCGTTTCCGTTAACGTAGCCGCTGGGATAGAATAAAGCATTCGGCAAGTAACAATAGCGCGAATGCCAAGAGACAGACGTGAATACGCTGTTCCAAAAGGATACGCTGTTCCATCCCTTTCGAGACGGGCCGTGTGCATTGTTCTAACGCATTTCGATATTAATCGTAATTGAAGCATTTAATGCCCGGTAACGTCGATATTCCAATAATTCAACCTCCCCTTCTGTCACGGGGTGTAATGGTGTGAGGTGTAAGGGTTCCCGTTCGATTCCCGTGGGATCTGGTCCTTCTCGGTTCTGCGGCAATGCATCACTCTGTCCGCAGCCCCGTAACTCACCGCGCGACTCACGCTCGTCTACACACGCACAAACACACACACACACACACACACACACAAACACACGCACTCACGCACGCACGCACGCACGCACGTCGGACACGTATGGTCAATAAATACACACAACGCGCGCGCGCGCG
>NW_017305451.1:1431998-1435132 GCF_001594115.1 Trachymyrmex septentrionalis
ATATACGCATATACAGTCGACAAATAGATGTGTGTGTGCACACACGCGGCATAGCGATGGAAAGACGGGGTCGAACAGATATATGGCCCGAAGTGAACGACGTATCTAATCTAACCCTTCTGGACAAGATACTCCGTGATGGCCGAGGGGGTTGACCGACCATGCGTTAACCATAGCCCTTGGGCAACGAAGTGTAATCTAAAATTACAAGAATCCACCGTGGGCCATTCCGTCGGACTGCCATTTGTCACGCGCCGCGACAATTGTTATCGACAGCATCGCCCCGCGAAAAATATACACGCGCGCATAGATATAGATACGTGCCGCGAGAAGTATCGCGTTCCATTGACGCTATCAGCATCCGCGACGCTAATCCCAGGGATACTCGACGCGTTGGTTACTCGACAGTTCAATCTGTCAGCTCTGAACAAAGTTATATCGTTGCGATAACACTCTCGCTGAAACAACTCATGATACCCTTCCAGCTTCCAATCTTAATGCCTTCCCTTCTTTTTAAAATAATAGAACCGTTTACAGCCAGCAGAATAAAACTGTGGTAAGTTTGCGAAGTAAATAAATTTCGTCGCAAAATCAATATACGAGAGACGGGCTCGGGGTTTCATCATGAACTTTTGAACAATTAAAAACGATACATCACCTGGACCGAGATCCTCACGATGCCTTACGACGCAGTAGCAAAATTTAGGTGTTTTTGCCCTCATTTTTCTTCTTGATGCAGGTAGAATGCTTCATACAGGATGTCCCAAAAGGAAAGGTCAGCATTATGGAAGGTGATGGTATAAATCATTTTAAATAAAAATGTTTGTGTGCGTGCGTGCGTAACAGTTTCCGAGACACTTTGAACAGTGGAATTTTTAAAATTTTATTATAAATTAAAAAAAACATGTGTCACTTGAATAATAAGTTATTGGAAAAAAATGTAGTATCCTTTTTTGTCTCTGAAAATATGTAGTATCTTGTTTTTTTTGTAACTACATATTCATTTTTGGAAACTGTTCGGAATAGGATATACGTTTATATGAATTTAAATTTTTCTTAAAATGCCCGATGCCCGTCGTCTGTCAGAATATCAACTTTTCTTTTAAAAACACCCTGTATACATACAAAGTATTTAAATCGAATAAACAGACAACCGAAGATGTAGATGTAGATGTAGGATTCTTTCTTCTGTCAAGAAGCAGCAGGGCGTAAAAAGAAAAATTGGTAACTCTCAAAACTCTTTTGGCTTCTCGTACTTTTCTTCCGTCCGTCATCCCCTCGGTTATTCTCTGTAGGAGCGAAAACCATTAGGCTTGACACAATTGCACCGCGGGTGTCTAGGCAAGAATGACTAACGTGAAGAGAAAAAGGCGGACGTGGAGATCAAGAGAAGCCCAGCAGTCTCTCGACTGAGAGGTGTTTTTTCTTATTCATTACCGGGGGCTGGAGACTCGGTGAAAAGTGAAATGATAACCGCCAACCTAGAATAATGATCCAAAATGGGCGTGACCGTCATAGATGCCATCGGCAAGATAGTGCCCGCATCGTGGCATCTGCTACGTCCACTTTTGTCACGGCTTAGCTGTAGGAACGAGCGACGAGATGCAGATTTACCCGATAAAAATGATTGAAACGCCGTACGTGTTGGTGCGTGAACGCGTGTGAACGCACCATGCAGCGATTCGCAGCTAGTCGGCTAGAGGCCGAGAAAAGAGAGGGGAAAGGGAAGACGCTCGGATGCAAGACCGATGCGAAAAAGCTTCGTCGCAATTTCTCCCACCCGAGCGGCGTCGTCGCGTTCTCGACATGAATGGCCCTCGGCACTGACCTATCCAAGAGAGGTCGCTGCCGGTGGCCGCGCTCTTCCGGAAGAGCTCGCTATCTCCGGAAAATGATCGCACCCGCATCGTGAAATTATGCCACGGCGTAATAGCGTACGCTAATGAGCGTACGCGTGGCCCTGGAAAACGAGCGCGGCATATGTCGAACGAAGGGGGACACCATGCGAGACGTGCTCCGAATGAAAGAAGCATAAATCTATATTCTGCGCAACGTATGAAAAAGGATGATAATAAAGTAGATTAAGATTTTTCGCGAAATGCAAATTATGGCCGTGCAAATGAACTTGAAAAATCGGGGAGAGGATGTAGGTGACAATAGACGACCTTTGAATACTAAAATCTTCCTTTCTCCTTTGAAAATCTATCAACTTCTCTCCCGTTAATCCTATTAAATTAAGCAGAACGATATGTAGAGTGGCAAAAAGCGGAATTTTTTAAATAAAATGCAAGTCGGTAATGATCATTAAATAAACTTGAAAGATCAAGGAAGAATGCGATCGTAGACGAAAATAGTGTTCCCGGTTGACGTCAATAAAAAGTAACATAACGTCAATGTTACTCGTATAATTTCGCACTCAACGATGTAGATGTTATGTAGTACTATGTGTTACGTTTATATTGTTGAGTGCGAAATTATAACGTTATTTTAGTTCTGAGTTGCGGCCTCAAATGACTACTAATATCTTTTGTATCAAGCTATGAGTAATACCTTTTCCGCAGCATTAAAATACTATTAAATTAAGGAAAGTAATATACGTGAAGTAGTAAGGAATAATACTTTTAGTAAAAAGTTTGCAAATCTTTAAATAAAAATCACGTACAGTGCATAACAGTGAAGATGATAAAAAAACGATCTTAAATACGAATACACCTTTCTTTTCTATTTAATAGACTCCATCAATAATGTCTCCCGCATTCAAATACTATTATTAAATTAAGGGAAGCAATATAGGGATACAATATTACAAAAAAGAGAATAATTTTTCAAAATCCGTTACATCCGTTACACGTTATTGTCGTATATTGGCCGTAACGTAACACACCTTGATGACTTCCACCTTCAATTTAGAACGACTTCAATATAGTCTCCCCTACGACGATTAACCGTATCGAGTATGGGAGCAAGACCAGTTCGAGGATAACAGGCGATTCAATTTTCGCTGTTCGCCGCGTACAAGTCTCTCGCGTCGGGGGTAACTTCCTGTAATTAATTATATCGATGGCGTACGGGGCGGGGGGGGGGGGGGGGGGGGGAGAAGGGAAGGGGGAGGGGGGGGCGGGGGACCCCACACG
>NW_017305451.1:1435232-1440556 GCF_001594115.1 Trachymyrmex septentrionalis
TATGTCCGTGACATGATTTTCATAGCGTA
Organism: Trachymyrmex septentrionalis; assembly: GCF_001594115.1. Lineage (NCBI taxonomy): Eukaryota > Metazoa > Arthropoda > Insecta > Hymenoptera > Formicidae > Trachymyrmex > Trachymyrmex septentrionalis. The sequence goes on from NW_017305451.1 coordinate 1,435,262, forward strand.
TCGCAGTCGTACTCGAGAGTCACAGGCGAGTCGAGGACTCGAGCCGGCGCGGCGCAGGAAGTGTGGTGCCGCATTAGTCACAGGCCATTTTGCCACCAGGCGTGACGGGCGCGCTCTTTTATTTTCCAGCGTTAATTCGTGCCGCCCTTACGGCGTGTCATCCGCGCGCGTACTACATTTTTCCCGCGCGTTTTAAAATCCAGCTCGGGCCCCGCCACGCGGGTAGGGGAGGGGGGGTTGAGCAGCAGTCACGTGCCCGACATAGGGGTGCATCATAATGCACTCGTCGACGTCTTTGTCGTCATTAGAATCGTCGTCGTCGCGCCTCGATCTCGCCCCTCTTCCTTGCCGCTGGCCCAGATGCATACATAATTAATGACATCTATTAACGGGGCACGCTAATGGATCTAACGGCGCGTAAGCGGTTGATTTTTACGTGCGGGTGAATGCGAGGACGGTGAAAATGACGACGATGATAAATATTGATGAAGATTCGCCGAGTTATATATAGATATTATCTAAAGGTAAAGAGAGATGTGTATACGCGGCGCGTAGGGAGATTCTGACTTAATTAATTCGTTATAACGTTAAATAAGATGACTATGCACTAAGTGACAATATTATTTCTTGTCGAGAGGTACCGCGTGCCGAAGCACTGCGATGTTTACGAGGTAATATTAAGTAGCCGGGCAGATCATGTATGTGGGACAAGCTTAGATTGCTGCAATGATTTGTTTCAATTAAGCGCGCAATAAAACTGGTAGGGATAATTGCACCTATGGAGTAGATAAGGCCGACTGCACGGCTGCGTAACGCCTCGCCGTTCTGCACGTCACAGGGATTCGTTGCGCGTAAGCCACTAAATATAAAGCTCATAAATAGATCTTCTTATCATCACCATAATTGCCGTCTATTGAACTGATTGAAATATAACGCGGTATGTAGCGTTATAAATTTTACGAATGATAGAAGGAATTGGGGAGTGTATGTACTGTAATAAACAGATCGCACTCACTCGCGTATCATTGATTGTGCGCGATGAATAATTGAACGAATTAAAAGAATGTGTGATTATTTTTATTTACATAGCTGATCCACTCCATATGCAACCAAACAGGGCAACAACGAATTCCGCTAACGAGGCGAGCCGCGTTCAAATATTTACGAAAGCGGCGGCACAAAGGCAGAGCGTAGCTCGCGGTAGCGAGAAGCCGGAAAAAAGGGGTGCGCCATCATCGTGGGGCGCACGGTATCGTCGCGATGATCAAAATGATCGAAAGGTGGCGACTGGCGAGCGAGCCAGCAAAGTCGGTCGTGTCGGGGGGGCGGAGGGGAGAGAGGGAGGAGGGAGGGGGGGAGTAAAGCGAGTATCGCGAGAGCAGGGGGCGAAACCGTAAGCAAAGTGAATCTCATTAGTCGTGCCCCGTTGCATGCCGGCAACAGAGGCGCGCGAGAGGGACGGGGAGGAGAGGGAGGGAGTTACTTTGATGTCAAACGAGGTGCCCCGGGGCCGCTGCCTCGTAGCACGCGCCGTTATTGTTATTACGAGCCGGGGTCGCTTCTAATTATCAAGAAGGCACCGGAAGTCGCAGTCTGCGACATCACCGAGGCTTTGCGAGCATCGCGAAGGGAGGAGAGACAGTGGGTGTCAACCGGGATAGGGATGACTCTGTGGCGCGTCGTGAGATGACAGACGTACCCCACGATCGTGTCACCTGCGTTTCTCCGATAAATACATTTGCCAGGAATATGATGGATTTTCGACTCGAGTTAATAGGACGGATATCGGGACGAATGTGAATTATGCGTTCTCCCTCTGCGCGTGACTTTCACGGATTTTCGAGTTGCCGATTAGTACGAAAAAATAAAAGCGTAATATTTTTATAAGCTAATTAATTATAAATAACAAATCAAAGGACTCTTTCTATACAAAAGAAATAATAATAAATAACGGGCAGAGTAAGAGTCAACACATTTCTTTGAAATTAACAAAAGAATATATTACAATTAACAGAGGTAAAATTACATAACTAATTAATTATATTGAACAGTATATTCTAGAGAGCTGTATTAAACGAATTCAAGTGCGTAATAGGGATCATCCATAGATATAATAGGGACTGCGCATTTCTTGATCTTAGCAAAGTATCTGTGTTTGGTTAGAAAGAATGAGCGTATCAGTATCTTTCTTTAACTCGATATTTTAGAGAGAGAGAGAGAGAGAGAGAGAGAGAGAGAGAGAGAGAGAGAGAGAGAGAGAGAGAAAGAATTTCGACACAGTTTGTAGATTCTTTCAACGATCACATTTAGGATGCTTCATATCGATACGCGACAGTTAACACACTTTTCATCTTGTAAATTCATCATTAAATGATTACACAATAATGAAATATAATACAATTTTTTCAAATAAATTTTTTTTCGATTTAAATACAAAGAAAATACTTTGGTATAATAAACGGTGGATTTATCACTGATATTCTCTTTTAAAATATTTTCTCTACAATAGAGTACTTTCACGTTGTAAACGAATTTCACGAAAACGATTTAACATGCAAACATTTTATTTTAGTTTAGCATTCGCGAGATTTGCGAGTTCCGCAGCGCATCGACGTCGCGTCTTTCTTTAATTTTCGATCCAATTGCAAGTTAATCGCACGTAGAGCACGACACGGGGTATAAATTCCCGGAGCGTATGTCACATTGATTGCACATCCGCTTCCGTCGGTGCCACGGCTGCGCGCCATTATAAAATCGGCCCCACGAAAGAAACGTAATATTTATTGCCGGCTTCCGTTCAATTAGGGGTTGACACGGGGCGAGAAGGGGTCGACCTCCACCAGTTCTCGCTTGTCGATGCTTTCGAAATCTATGTTTCCACCCTCCGCCCTTCTCCCTTTCCCTGCCCGTCTCTCACTTTGGAGGGGTGCTCGAATTTATACATTTTTTGCCACGCTCTTCCGATTCGGGACGACACTCGCGAAACACTCGAGAGGCTTTTTTTTCCTTTCCTTCGCGGAACGGAGAGAGGGTATAAGGGTAGAGTAGACGGGGTGTACAATGTAGCAAGGGGTTTGTAAATAACCACTTTTACGGCGGCGGGCATGTAACATGACAAGGATTGAAATTTATTTGTGAACGAGCGGTATTTTAGGAAGGCGCAACACTGACGTGATGCTCGGCGGCTGTAAACGAGAACGTGGATATTTAATTTGGCTAAAAATACAGTGCATTATAAAATATATCATACCGTTTTGTTTCTTATCTTTCCGTTTTTAAAATTATTCACGAAATCAAATTTTTAATTTTAGGTAGTCGACCTGTACGTTCAGTAAAGCCAATCATTCCGTGAAGGTCCCATGGTGTAATGGTTAGCACTCTGGACTTTGAATCCAGCGATCCGAGTTCAAATCTCGGTGGGACCTAAGACGGAATTTTTTTTTTTTAAATTACTATCTTCTATATAGTTGATTATTTCGTACAATGCTGCAACGTATAAATTTTCTTTCTTTTTTTTTTTATTTACATTTTATTGTTTTGCGTGTATTTTTAAAGTATACAATTCATCGTACAGTTAATTTAAATTGGCTGTATTTGTAATGTTATCGAAATATTTTAAAGATTTTTATTATATTTGTAACCGATACGATAGTTCCGTGCCCACGTGCCAGTTGTGAGAGACTTTTGTTCGATCGTTCGCCGGAGTCGCTTAATCAGTGATTACGCAATCGCGCAGATGGATCCTATATATAACGCAGTGTCGTTCGTTTATCGTCTACACATAATCGTCGGGCGATACACGCTCGTGTCTGCATTATCGTGTTGTTGCGCCTCGCTCGATTTCGCGCTGTCCATCAGACACTCTTATCTCGCCCGAATCACCGTCGAACGCACCCAAATGACTTTTATTACCTATCGTTTCGAGTTTGAGAGCTCGTCCGTTTTTTTTCCACGTATCGGCATCGAAGTTACGGCGCGACGTAATAATAGCGCGGTGATCGGAAAAAAAAAAGAACGAGGAAGAGCGCTCGCAGTGTTGTTCAGAGAAATATGATCCCGCGGCTGATGCCACGTCCGCCCGGTTATGGACACGACGTAGGGTGGATTTCGATAAATCCGGATTTACGTCGCGGTCGTATCGAGAGCAGAACGAAGCCTCTAAAAATGTCGCATGCCACCGCGTGTAAAGTCGCTATGCAAATTTGCCATTTGAATTTAGCGATGTAAATTTGTCGATCGGATCTGTCTCGCGAAGAATTCGCTGAGTCATCCACAAGAAAAAAAAAACTTTCTACGAGACAATTTTACACAGACGTATACCGTTCACGTCGGACACAGACAACGGAGATACGTCCGTGCTGGGTTATCGTAATCTACGTCGGGCAAGTATCCGCGGCCCGTTTATCTACTGACCATTTCACAGCGTACATAAAAAGCGGTTTTACGATCCTTTGCCAAGACAGCGTATTGTCAGGTGGGCGGACATACATACGTATCCGCATTCGCTCCGCAGGTGGCTGCTTGTACATATACAGGGTACTCTAGGAAATCTCTCTCTCTCTTTCTTCCTCTCTCTCTTCATTTCATATTTTATGCATAATTTATTTTGAACAAATATATATATAATGGGGCTCGTAAGAATCTATCAGTGAAAAATGTAAAAAAGTCCATCAGAGCCTACATCAGCCATTCGGATACACAGAAATTCTTTATTTTTTATTTGTTGTGTGAACAAAACAAATAAAATATGCGTTTCAATCCTTCAATTCGGGTCCTTATCGATATAAAATATAAATCGAAATTACATAATTAACGCAAATTCCAAGTTGATGATTCCCGACAAATTAGTTCGTTCTTCTTTATCCAAATGCCAAATTAGCTGTATAATGAATAGCCCAATGATATTATCAAAATTATTACATTATACAATAATAATATAAAACTCACATAAAGTAAAATCGAAGTCATATGCATTGCGTCACTATGTAGAATCACATCGCTCATCAGATTGTCAGATTTGCTGTGCAGTCATTCAAAAGAAGCACAAAACGAAAATTAGAGAATTATTAAAATCATTTGTCTGAATTTTCTATTATATCCACTTACATGTGTAAGCGTTTTCTCGCGGCTTCACACGAAAAGGATTTGTGGTGTGGACAGTCAGAGATACAATGAGAATCAAAATAATAAAGTCAAGTTATTGAAATAAAAATAAAACTAAGAACAAAAGAGGGTAATATTAGTGTTACAATTCAGTGACCAAATTCATGTGTAGTGAGCTCAAAGAATATGTAT
>NW_017305451.1:1440656-1441205 GCF_001594115.1 Trachymyrmex septentrionalis
TGTCACAATTCAGTGACCAAATTCATGTGTAGTGAGCTCAAAGAATATGTATCATTCTGTAAATTCAAACTCTGTTTCTGTTGCTTTATATGGATCGCTTTCGAAATTAATCTTTTATCAAGTACTTTTTCTAATATCTTGACATTTTCCCAATCAAATTCATGCTGATGACTGATTCTGTGTTCTGCTATTACGGAATGCTGTGTAGTCCAATTCATATTTCTGTTTATTTATGCGTGTCTTCAAATATCTACCTGTTTGGCCCACATACTCGTATGATGCTTCACAATCAATCTTATAACGTCTGTATAGATAGTTTGGAACGAACGTCTTTATGACCTCTGATGAACCTCCTAAGATTATTAATCTCTTTATATGTCACATGTATTAAAGAGTTTTTTTTTTAATTTTTTAATCTTTTCCGATAAAAGTGGTATAAAAGAGATTGTGAAAAACTTAATAATTTTGTCTTTATTATTGTCCGTTGATTTATCCGTAAGTGTGTTATCCTGGTCATTCCAATGTTACATTTTTTGACAACCTATTTTT
>NW_017305451.1:1441647-1506658 GCF_001594115.1 Trachymyrmex septentrionalis
AATAGTAAATAGGGTGGGGACGAAGATAGAACTCTATCAATTAAATCAATGATTGTTCCCACTTTTTAGCATAAAGGATGTCTAGAAAAATAATTAAGATGACGAAGACCAGAAAAAGTAGGTTCGTGACCTACCAATTGATACCAATTTTGAACAAGAGAATTTCCTTTTTTAATTAAGCTGACATCAAGAAAATCTAACCTCTCCGCACCTATTTCAGTTGTAAATTTTAATCTGGAATGAAATGATAATTTATTTTGCGCATAATATACAATATAATTATATATTGTTACTCTCTAGTTTGAATAATTGGTCGGACTGATCAAATAATTATCGTCGCGTTTTTAAGTATCAACAATTGTATTGTTTATTAGTGAACCAGAGCGTATCTCATATCAGAGCGTATGATACATATTTTCGTGTCTGCGAGATGACTCCGCGAGACATTTTTCCGCTTCGTAACCGGTCGCGCGCGTGTCTTTTTAGCAATTTTCTACCCAAAATATTATTTTGCATATGTTTATTGTCCGCTTTATGCTTAAAATTTAAATATTTCTGTTACATCATTAAACAAACGTTTAAATGAATCACGAATTACAAATTAATTAGCATACAGATTAAAAGTACATTGCAGTTTGGTTACACTCTGTTTTAAATATGCGATTAATATACAGAAAATTCGACAGTTATAAGAAATTTACGAGTTTACATGGTTTCGGTTTCGCGATCCACGGTTTGTGTATAGCTGTTTCTGAATATATGTGTATGTGTGTCAAGTGTGAATACGTGTGTGCGCGTATGTGTCTATTGTCCCGCATCGTAAATTCAGTAAAAGTAAATACTTGTGACGATGAACTCGCCACACTAGATTTCATATTTGATATATAATTATTTTGCTTTATGTAGTTTACCGATTAATTCACTTTTCATGTTGTAATTTTTCTTTTATCCCAGCGCTTTAGAGAATTTATCCTGAAACGCTAAATAAATAACGAATTCTCTCTCTCTCTCTCTCTCTCTCTCTCTCTCTCTCTCTCTCTCTGTATAATAATATATCTAGATATTGAAATACAGAATACGTGACTAGAAATCTTCAGCTACTTATTCCGCACAGATCGGTTCGATATAGATTTTTTTTATCCTTTTCCATCATAAAAAAAATATCGTTTCATCGAAATCGTGGATGTTACGATACATACTGTATATATATATTACATGCACACCAAATATAAATAAACTGCCTCTGCAGTTATTAGTGCATAAATAATATATTTATATAAAGCGATAGGATATTATTTGCATCTTATCTTATAATATAATTGTATTATTTATACGCTAACAACCGCGGAGGCTCATAGATAATTTACTTATATTTGATTTACTCTTGGAATTTGGAAAAGCTATTTTTATTTTAATTAAGCCTACACGTTACGGAAAATATACAGGACGTTTCGCATTATATCTGGCATTATACCCGGCGAGGGACTTCAACTATGTGAAGCGTGCGCGAATCTCAACAGCGAGGATAAGCGATTCGATGCGAAGGGGGATGTTGGACTATACATTTTAAATGCGGATACGATACACTTTTTTTCTCTCTCGTTAGGCGCTTTTTTCGCCTGTTTCGTAAACACACATGGAGATACGTCTAATGGTGTACGTTTATGCCGCCTCACGTGCTCGCCTGTCATCGCCCGGTTGTACAAACGTTTCTGCTTATACCAAATGCTATTATACTTGCTTCACGCGCTGATTAATTGAGTTAGCGCGTGATTGTTAATCATAACTAACTATTGAGTTGGTTTACCATCATAGAAGTATTTTACATATTTTCAATATACATAATACATCGGATTATATTTTACATATTTTTTTACAGATTTAAATTTATCTACTGGAATCAAAATATGGATGGCACCTTTAAAGATCTCATGTTGTTTCCCTCACTGTGGCTATTGTTTTCTTTGGATCGTAGTAATTTATGGAAGACATAGGTGTTAAATAAATTGCTCATATTCCCATGGGCTAATCTATTATATGATAATCATGGCAGCTGTCCTAATCAGGAGTAAATGACACGAATAAGTAATCGACGTTCATTAATCTCGGTGGGTCCTCGTTTTGTGAACCAGATTCCCGCGGCGCGGTCGTATAGCGGATTCAACGTAGGTGACGGCAGACGACGGTGACATTTTCCTACGATCGTTACCGGAAGTTCATCAAGATGTGACAACGCTACCGTGAAACTCCCGCGCGCTCGTAAAATACTTTCCCAATTTAAATTTGAGCGCGACGATCCCCGGGAACTTTCCGGTTAACGAGCGGAACCCCGTAACTCAGACTGGCGATAAAATACTCTCCGTAATGATGGGACGTAATCGAGAATCACACGAGCTTTCATCTCGATATCCCGAAAATGCACTTTCAAAGAGATTTCGTCGAAGCTGAATCGATCGTTCCTCGGTGAAGTGTCAATTGGTCGTTTTTTCTCAAAACTTCAAAAGCTATTTGTCGCAACCTTTTAATTTTTGATATTTTTGCACTAATGTGCTATGAGAATATTGAAGAGTGCGTTAAAAATTTTTTTAATCGTTACCGTTGGTAATCTTCGCGTCGCGAGTGAAACTTTGAATTACTCGCGTACGATATAAAGCATGCTCATTTCGAATCTAAATTAATAATCTCGAGATTGAAGTGGCTACTTATCGCAGCGATAGGTGGTTTAAAAGTTGTATATCTCGATACTACCAGCTAACGTAACGTGATAGGTGGTACGCGGGAATAAAAGTTACGTAGCAGTAAATTAAGGAGATTTATACATCCCTCCGCGAGGTCGGATTTATCGCGCTTTATACTCTCCCAGCGGAGCTTAACTGATCGACAATGTCGAGCTTACTTGGCGAATATGTCGTACTCAGTATATACTTTCGAAAGATTTCGTATAATCGTCCTCGGAACTTGGTGGTTCTAAAGTCTGCTTTATCTGCGAGATAATGTACGGATTGTCGTATATAGTTTCCCTTCGTTCCGAGGAAGAATAGAAAGACAGAAAATGACGTTAAATAGCTATGAGATACCGTAGAATTCGTAAAGAGAAATTGAACTAACAGTAATGGGATTTAGTAATGAAATGGCACTGTATATTATACGATTATTATAGAATGTTGATTAGGATCTCTCAACTATTATGACATCACGACCATATCTATTGTTCATAATGTGAAGTACTTAATTTGAATTATTTTTAATCATTTCTATAGGTTGCCACTACTTCTATTCAATACATCATTAATTTATAATCAAAACAATGAAGTTAAATAATTTAAGTCAAGAAAATGTAAATTTCACTCAAATTTATTATTTGCTAAATACGTATGTTAATACGGACGTTGTTTACTTTGAATCTAATCATAGAAATGGATTGATTTATATTTTAATACAGAAGTTAAAAATAACAAAATATTTAACTTAAGGAATTATTAAATCAGTACTGCTTTTCTGATATCTAACAATGTACTCTTCGTGAAATTTATTTTGTACTTATAATTATTTTTACAGCTAAAGGATTGTAAAGTTATCCAACTCTCTGCGTTTCAATCCATGAGATAATATCGTATAGTTTTCATCGTTCTGAGGAAAGACGAGATAGGAGGATAAAGCGCGACATTAAACAGCTATTGTAGATATTCGATATCCGAATGAGAAGATTAAACTAACGATATCGAGATTAATTAAAGTCTAGAAGTGAGACTAGGTTATATCGAACAGAGAGATTATTAAATTTCCACTCAAATCATCCAATCGCACAAAAGAAAGGTACAATTTTTTGTAGTTGACAGAGCTTTTTTATTTTCTGACTTTATGTTTCACACAAAAAATTTGACATTTATTATTAACGTTTTATTAGATAATGACTATCCATTAACTTTTATTTTTGACACAGTTATCAACGTATAAAAAATTTACTTAAAAATAAATACATAGTACGTAAAGATTTGGTTGACAATGTCTGTGCGAATGAATCTGCATCTTGGTATCATTTATTCCTTTTCACACAGAAAAATTTAAACGGTTCAATAAAAACGACATCATGGTATCTTTTCATAGTTCTAATAAAATGGGTAAATAAATATCAAAGTACAAAAGGATATTTGTTCCTATACATCTAAGAGCAATGTAGTTTATAAGATTTCGTGTAATAATTGTGATACGTCGTACGTTGGATAGACAATTGAAAACCAGAATTACAGACCATCGTAATCATATTAGACGTAACACTTCTGTCCGTTCTGTCATAACGGAGCACAGGCTGCAGTATGATCATGATTTCCAATGGGACAATGTTAAAATTTTGGTTGAAGAGCCTTGCTATAGGAAACGCTTAATTTCTGAGATGCTCAATATTAAAAAGCAGAAAAATAATTTAAATTTACAAACTGACACAGAAGGTGTTTCCATAAGACATACTCGTATATACCTTTTGTAAATAAATTCGACTTTTCGATATTGACAGTCTGTCTCTTCTCTCAGTCCGTGTTGATCCGTATCAGCGAGCGTACATTATAATCGACATACAATGTCCGTCTTACACATCTGCGTTCCATTAAATTCTGTACGTAATTTTTTAATTGGTTTTCATACTTATATGGACACACTTGCTTGAATAATTTACACATGATTTTTCGTGAGTTTTAATTACTTGTTAGAATTCCGGTATGTTAATTTGATTGTGTTTATTTTTTCGTAGGAAGACTTTTCTTTATCTTTTTTATCAACTAGAACTTTTTCCAAGAGATATGGAACACATTTGACTGTTCAATCGTATGTGAATAATGTCAAGTTCTACATCAAGACTCACCCGAGCTGTTATTATAAGGAATATGCGGGCATTTTCGATAATTAATTTTGTACAGCGATTTTTGTGGTAAGTTATTGTCTGAAGAGGGCTCAATCCGGTAACCGGAAACGTGTAACGTTTTATATTTGAATTTAAACTGAGTTTTTATTATTATTTTTTTCAATTTTACTTTTCTTTATTTGTAACTTATTCTTTTTAATTGTGTGACAATTTAAAAAAAATGTGACTCTTACTTTGCCCTTTATTTAATGTTATTTATTTTATATCAAACGTTATATGATTATTACAAGAGAATGTTTTCAACATTATAATCGAATTTAATTGTGGCACCATCCGATATGATGTGTCATGAACCGCAGAAGCAGCAATTGAGTTTGGAACGTGTTCAAATTTGATTACATTAAGAGCTTCCGCTGCTCTCATTTATTCTCTGTATCTCTCTTTTGTTATTCATAGTTTCAAATTTCGTTGTAACACACTGCGATATGCTAATGCAAACGATCTCAAACATTCCATTATTTGAATTGTAATGTACGTCTATGTACTTTCGAGAGCTCTTATAACTGTCTTCGCAACTAAATGACTGTAAAGCTACATCCGACTCCCTACGTTCTTATCCGTAAGATAATACGTCGCTGGTCGTCCCAGCGATGGATTACCGGTCTTTCTCTCGACAAATTCAAACGGGGAAGACGGGGCGCACGCGATGGCAGAAACACATTAAGTAGCGAGTCGATTGGATAACAAACATTTTATCGCGTTTAATTTTGAGAGTGAGCGCCTCCTCGACGTTAAACTTTAACAGCTTCTTTGGCAATAAATAATATTATGCACGCGAGCGAGGAAGAGCCCGCGGGCGAGTTGAGCCGCGGGCAATTAAATAAAATGTGATACCGTTCGAGTTATGACGGGAATCTTTATAGCTTATGGCCGCGGCGTAACTCCTTAAATCCGGGGGGTATAAAGTAACTTCGCCGTTTATACGTCCATTTATACACGAAACGTGTATTCAACTTCTTGCACGTTGTCTCGAGGCGATTCCATTATAAACGCACTGAAATACGAACTCCAGAGCGCCTTTTATAAAATCTCGAGAGGAGGATCTTGAAATTCTGAAGGGAGTGAGAAAATCTGTAACGCAAATAAAACTAGAATACTAGTACGTAGTAGCAAATGAGAATCAATACAGTTTCCATTTGCAAAGCGTTGCAATGGCAATGGATTTTATCTCGTATAATCTCGTCGAGAAACTTTAAATCCAACAGGGTAACCAGCTTCTTGAGCCAATTTCCCCTGTAAAACCTCGATATCTAAGATTTACGCGCGACGCGTCAATTACAACGTGTTTTATTACAGCCACCGGAACGCAGCGCGATGCGTTACAACCCAACCGCCTTCGCGATTTCGCGACACACCCTCGAAATATTTTATGTCATAAAAATGTTATTAGGCTTCGAGTAAGAGGTATAGGGAGATCGATGTTTAAATAAGATGAAAAGTTCTTTTTATATATGCCCAAAACGCGTGTCGCGTAAAAGCGACTCGTTTCGTAAAAAGAATCTCTCAAAGACGGTACCGGAAATGGCGTACTTCTTCGTATCGAATGATCACTGAAAGATGCGTGTACCCTGGTACTTCACTCGTGTACAATGTCGCGCCTTAACTGCCCCTAAAAATTGTTTGTCTAGGCGACGCTTTAAAGACGCAGCTTATACGATCCATCCTGGCGCCGCTTTTAGCCGGTCCATCTCCCGCTCATTGCTATCATTGTTTAAAGATGGACTTTAAAGCACGGGATATTGCACAGCGATAAAGTTGTCCACGACGGAATGGAGATACGTGCGTGTATAAAAGATAGAACGTTTCCCTCCGTTCCTTAAATAATCTAACTTTTCTTTAAATAATTCAAGAGCTATTTTAGAATTTACGAGATCTAAATTTTGTCAGTATTTGCACAAGTATTTGTTAGAATATTGCATTCGCTCAGATTGGAATACGACCAGAGGTGCACTTGTTGTTGTTCCAACAACAACACTAACAACACCAACAACAACACCAACAACAACACCAACAACAACGCCAACAACACCAATACCAATAACACCAACACCAACACCAACAACAACAACAACAGGAACAGGAACAGGAACAGGAACAGGAACAGGAACAGGAACAGGCACAGGAACAGGAACAGGAACAGGAACACGAACACGAACAGGAACAGGAACTGGAACTGGAACTGGAACTGGAACAGGAACAGGAACAGGAACAGGAACTGGAACAGGAACAGGAACAGGAACAGGAACAGGAACTGGAACAGGAACAGGAACTGGAACAGGAACAGGAACTGGAACTGGAACTGGAACTGGAACTGGAACAGGAACTGGAACAGGAACAGGAACAGGAACAGGAACTGGAACAGGAACAGGAACAGGAACAGGAACAGGAACAGGAACAGGAACAGGAACAGGCACTGGAACAGGAACAGGAACAGGAACACGAACACGAACAGGAACAGGAACTGGAACTGGAACTGGAACAGGAACAGGAACACGAACAGGAACAGGAACAGAAACAGGAACAGGAACAGGAACAGGAACTGGAACTGGAACAGGAACTGGAACAGGAACAGGAACAGAAACAGGAACAGGAACAGGAACAGGAACAGGAACAAGAACAACAGGAACAGAAACAGGAACAGGAACAGGAACTGGAACTGGAACAGGAACAGGATTTGGAACTGGAACAGGAACAGGATTTGGAACAGGAACTGGAACTGGAACTGGAACAGGAACAGGAACTGGAACAGGAATAAGAACAGGAACAGGAACACGAACAGGAACAGGAACTGGAACTGAAACTAGAACAGGAACTGGAACAGGAACAGGAACAGGAACAGAAACAGGAACAAAAACAACAACAACAACAACAAAGACATTCCAGAATTTTGCGTTTGCAATAAGAACACTCGAGAGACCGCTCGCCGATAAAAAATCATGCTCTCGATCTGCAACATCGTACTCTATGAATTCTTAACCAATATTGCTTAATAACGAGGTCAAACCTTAAATGACGTTCGTGAAATTGGGTGAACGCGGAGAAATCTGCTATTCATGCAAGAGCTGCGCACAATGGCTTACATAATTCTTGGCGCCTTCTACAAGAGGGAATCAACTTGAGATTTTCCCAACGTCGTGAAAACTATCTCGTGAACCGGGAACACGTTTCTCTCCACGAATTTCTCATTAAACATTCGTCTCTCATTAAACCAGAGTGCGATCTAGAACTTTAATTCGGCGATGAGGAGTAATTAAGCGACGCGGTGGGAGGACGCGGGTGGTGAGGCACTTTGTTTCGCCGTAAACTGAGTTTAATGACTTCATGTAAAAATACCCCATCGGTTTTACGATGGCTCACCCCCCTTTCCACGGGGTCTTCGTTTTCCTCCTGGGGACGTCTCCTTCGTCTACGACCATAATTTTATAGTTTTATGTAAACTGTATCGAGCCATGAAGCACAGGCTTCTACGACGCTTTGATGGTGATTGGCGTGCACGATGAGATATATAGGATCCTCCGGAGGCTAGTGTTTCCCAAACGAAGAGGAAGGAATACATAAGCACGTGCTTTGTTGAAAGTATTGTTTAGAAAAAATACCAAATATAATTGCCTTACTTTTGCCACAACAATCATCAAACTTTTTGTTTTATTATTTACATAAGTTTAAAAATTTTGTTTGAATTGTTTTCAATGTTTACATTTCTTTGCCATAAGGATTTTTAACACCTAGATAAATATATATATTTTCTTTCTCTTAATATTAAGAACACACAAAAATGTTAATTTAATTTTTTTTATTTTAAAAGAATAATGGCTCTTGAAAATGTTTACAAGTGAAGCAGGTTTGTGTAACGTTATTTTATATATAACCGAATAATATAAAATTTTTAGTTATTTTCCTTATAAGTATTCTGACATATAATTCTTTGCCCTGCTATTTAAAGCTGTTATTGTTGTTGTTGTTATTATTATTATTATTATTATTAAGACTAAAACTGTATTATAAATAAGTGATAATTGTATCGTAACATGTTGCAATATCAGACCAAGTATCGAAATTTGTAGGATGAGATGGTATGAAGTATTATCTGCGAATGTTTTCATATTTCTCTCTGTTTCTCTTTATTTTTCCTTTCCTCTTTTTCTCTTTATATCTTTGTACATACTCGATAGCAAGAGATCAATAAGAGATAATAAACATTAAATTTTATTGCTCGTACACACAGAATTTTTATTTCTATTGCTTGAATTACTTCATTTAAGTAAGAATAAATAGAATTCTTAGCTACTTATGTTATTAATATTAGAAAAAAAATAATTAGACAAACTTTACATCTATTATAACAATGTTTTATCATTATGTTACTATATATTCTAATAATATATTTTATATATTATAAAAGTAGGAATATACAATATACATATTGATTTTTTAATTAAATACGTTATTTAATTATAATTATTTTGTATTTAAATAAATAGTAACGTGTGTTTGCGATCTTTTACAATTCCTGTAATATATACAATAAATGCAGTAATGGTTGAAATATCAATTTGAGCACGTTCGTCCCCAAGCCTTCGATAGCTCAGTTGGTAGAGCGGTGGACTGTAGTCGTTGTGTGTATAGGAATCCATAGGTCGCTGGTTCGAATCCGGCTCGAAGGAATTTTTTTTTGTTCTGAATTTTTTTAAATGTTTTCTTTTTGTGTTAACCCGAATTGTGTATGGCTCTAAACTTAAATGTTAATATAAATATAATAAATAAAGAAAGAAAAATATAGCTATAGTATTAAGTTACTAGTATATGGATGTATATATATAAGATTGCATTGACATATCTTTGAATAAAATTAAGCTATTATTTAATTAAATATGAATATACTTAATATTTTGCTCATCTAATTTTAAACTTTTAACAAGCAAAATGAAAATAGACTCTTCTTATAGTTTTCTCTTAATAAATATTAACTTGCTTAAAAGACTTACATTGAAATATTTGAGAAATTTTGTCAAATGCATTTTCAACCAACATAAAAAAAATTCTTATTGCAAAAATATAAGGTTCCACCGAGATTTGAACTCGGATCGCTGGATTCAGAGTCCAGAGTGCTAACCATTACACCATGGAACCTTTTATTATACAAGCTTTTATTAATGCTCCTATGTTGAATTCCTGTTATTTAAACTTTTAATAAAAATTTCGTCAATTTAGCAAAATTTTAAGGTTCCACCGAGATTTGAACTCGCTGGATTCAGAGTCCAGAGTGCTGACCATTACACCATGGAACCTCTGTTTACTACTCATTTGTATATATATATATATATTGTAAAATCGTAAATTTATTAACTTTTATGCAATAATAATTTTGTGCAAAAATGAAGGTTCCACCGAGATTTGAACTCGGATCGCTGGATTCAGAGTCCAGAGTGCTGACCATTACACCATGGAACCTTTACTTTTGTTGTTAATTTTGTTTTTGTATAACCGGTATATAATTAATATTTTTAATAAAAACTTTGAACCAAAATGAAGGTTCCGCCGAGACTTGAACTCGGATCGCTGGATTCAAAGTCCAGAGTGCTGACCATTACACCACGGAACCTCTGCTTACTGCTCATTTGTATATTGTAAAATTGTAAACTTTTGGCATTTATGCAATAATAATTTCATGCAAAAATGAAGGTTCCGCCGAGATTTGAACTCGGATCGCTGGATTCAAAGTCCAGAGTGCTGACCATTACACTACGGAACCTCTGTTTACTACTCATTTGTATATATTGTAAAATCGTAAATTTATTAACTTTTATGCAATAATAATTTTGTGCAAAAATGAAGGTTCCACCGAGATTTGAACTCGGATCGCTGGATTCAGAGTCCAGAGTGCTGACCATTACACCATGGAACCTTTACTTTTGTTGTTAATTTTGTTTTTGTATAACCGGTATATAATTAATATTTTTAATAAAAACTTTGAACCAAAATGAAGGTTCCGCCGAGACTTGAACTCGGATCGCTGGATTCAAAGTCCAGAGTGCTGACCATTACACTACGGAACCTCTGTTTACTGCTCATTTGTATGTTGTAAAGTTGTAAATTTATTGACTTTTATGCAATAATAATTTTGTGCAAAAATGAAAGGTTCCGCCGAGATTTGAACTCGGATCGCTGGATTCAAAGTCCAGAGTGCTGACCATTACACTACGGAACCTCTGTTTACTGCTCATTTGTATGTTGTAAAGTTGTAAATTTATTGACTTTTATGCAATAATAATTTTGTGCAAAAATGAAAGGTTCCGCCGAGATTTGAACTCGGATCGCTGGATTCAAAGTCCAGAGTGCTGACCATTACACCACGGAACCATCCTTTATTGCTCATTTGTATATTGTAAAGTTGTTATTTTTGTAATAATAATTATTTTTGCAAAAATAAAGGTTCTACCGAAATTTGAACTCGGATTGCTGAATTCAAACTCCAGAGTGTTGCATTACACCATAGAACTTCTTATTTATATCTTTGTTATTGACTGATTATTACGCATATTTTATCGAATCGTATAAATGTGGTGCAAAATATAATCTACTGATTTGAATTCAAATTTGAGTCAGAAATGGATTGGTACTATGAATTCTTGATCGGTGATGCTATTTCAGATTTATTACTTCAATATATATAGATATTGTATGTGTGTGAGTGTGTATTTAAAACATAATTATCAAGACACAAATATACAAAGTAAATGAATTAAACAGTTAACAGAAACAAACACAATTCTAATACAGCAAAATTATTTTGTTCATTTTCAAAATTATTTCTGCTACAACTGAGATCCATGTCCCTTAAACACTATTAAGAGTGGTCCAATTCTCCACGAAGGTTTCATAGTTCATGACCAGACGAAAACAATTAATCAGGAACGCACGCGTGCGGTCCTTTGGCCGACGGTCTTGCGGAAACCACTCAAATTAATTTCAAGTCACAGCATATTCTTCGATTTGACATGCTCTCGAGTGACGTCCAATCAGGGCCACCCCACACGCACGCGTGTACACAGCGTATACACAAAAACGACAGCCGACCCACCCCTCTTCGCTCGCGCGCGCAAACCGGAATTCGACAACACCCCCGAGATTCCATTTCTGTTATACTTTTCGTACAATACTTCTCCTTACGGTTCGCTGATCCTTGACTGACAGGATACCCGTGACACTTGCGTGCAGGACAATCGGGGGTACCATAAACGCAGCGTGCTGTAACGCACAGTGGGTCCACAGTAGGTGCGGCAACATCGTACGGGATGACAGCCGAGTGAGCAAGTGCCATTGTGAAATCACTTTTAGATTCGATTTCGGAGATGATTCAGAACGATGGTACGATGCGTCTCTCAAATCACTATGCGCTTTTTTTTTTATTTTCCGGAACCCCAATTATTAACGATACGATAAACGTGATGGAATCATGCTATGATATCATTTAACCTTATTGAGTTATTTATTTATATTGACAAACAATATATTAATTGTATCTATTAAATTATATATATCGTCGTTTATTATTGAAAACCCTAATTAAGTCTACTTTATTCTAATATCATACTATAGTTTAGTAAACTTTAATTTAATAACATAATTTTAATCTTAATTACATAATTACGTTAATAATTGATTTGAAATACAATGCTAAATTATTACAAATTGTACAAACTAAAATAAATAAATTATCTTTTACGATAAAATAAATAACTCTTTTTTTTTCATTAGAAAAGGATTTGATTGCTCTTTTTTCAATCAATATGTATAAGCAGGATGCTCGATTTATTTATATTTCATTCTATCTTACAACTTTATTTTCTCGCCACGTTTGCTCAGCTAGTCCTGCGCGCAATAATTCTCTAAGGGTAGTACCGCGTTATCCCGATCTACGATCTTATATCTTTATGGTTTTAACGATTTGCGCATAAGGGATTCTCTTTTTTTAAATCTCTCGTTCGATTGAAGGAAAGAACACAGAAATATCGTGTTTCCGCGAGGTACTTCCCTCGGTTTCTCTTACCCTTGTGCAAATTCGCTTTATCGTCGCGATCGCCGTAGAAAGCCTCGCGCCCCTTCGTACCGACACGGGAAGACTTTTCGTATGTACACTTATTTCACGCTCGGTGGGACAACAAGACTCGAAGGGAACATCCTTCTCTCTTCATGAAGTGCGCCAAATCGAAGAAAGTCGAAGTGGAATCTTTCGGTGCAAGAACCGTGATAAATTTGAGCGGTAATATACTTTCGAAAATGGATAAAAGAGACTTTAAAATCTGAAAGAGTGGAGACTTAAAAAATGAATAACAAAGAGACTACAAAATTTGAAATAACAGCTATGTTCAGAAGACAAAGCCGCTCAGTGAGCACTCAGTGAATCTTTAATATTATTGGCTTTTACACTTATTTAGATCCAGAGAAAAATTGAAGGCAAGAACACAAACATTAAAAAATCGCTGAGCACTTACTGAGCTGTTTTCTGTTTGTCTGCTGAAAATGCAACTATCGTTTAAAAAAGTAACTCTAGAAATCATACACATATAATAAAGATAGACTACTGAATAACTCCATATAAAAATGTTGCATTTAAAAAAATCTGCTTTATTATTTTGCTATGTTTTTTTGTTCAAAATCAGAGAATTATTATCAATTATTTTTATTAAAATAAATTTCTTTTTTTCTCTCTCTCTCTCTCTCTCTGAATAATGTTCTGATTTCTTGATATAATAATGATAATAAAAATTTTATTAAATTTAATTCGCATTTCTATGTTGTGCGTACTAATTCCTATCTAGCAAGTCTTTTATCTTTTAACAATACTTTACGAGTTTGCTAAAATCAAAATACTTCACTCCGTACGTTATCTCGTATATGTAGAATGACATCAAAGCACAATGACGTAAGTGCTCGGTGACAGAAGATGCATTTCGTCCTAAAAGGCCACAGCTCAAGAGACTCCATCGTCGTTACGTTTTCTCTTTTTCACTAATGAATTCTTCACTCGAACGAATAATTGCTATTTCGCATTATCCTCAATCAACGCGACTGTCCTCGCGCGGATCTCACAGACGAGACGAGGAAGACTGTGATACCGGCGAAAGCAGAGCTGAAACCGCAGCGAGGTTGGGTGGGAGATGCGAAACGGTAGCGAAAAGTGCATCAGTATAGGGGCTTTGCTGATTTACGAGGAGTCGTTGCTAGGAGAGCATTAATATCCGTGACGGAATATTAAACCGCGAGCGTCAATGGGTAGATCTTCAAAGGGATTTTCAGGGTGTCAGAGACGAGGAACGGAATGAGAGAGAGAGAGAGAGAGAGAGAGAGAGAGAGAGAGAGAGAGAGAGAGAGAGAGAGAGCTGCGTCCCCGCAAGATTATGAGATTCTCGTTAAGTGTCATGTGTAAAGAGTTCTTTCATACGCGGCTGAGCCAACCCCTGGATAGCGTTGCTCGTGAAATACCGTCAGATAAAGGTGACATGAAAATTTATCGAACGTGCGGGGTTTTCAGAGATTCGCTTTAAACTCCTCTCCCAATCCTCCTCCGCCCTGATGTCCTGTGTACGATGAAATGTAAGCTGGCTTACTCTGCCAGCGGTTTTACCACGGTAAGCGAAAGAAGAGAAAATTGCGCGAATGGATGCGACTCGGAGCTAAGTTTAAAAAAGCGCTCATTTCATGTGGAATTACTGTGAAATTTTTATCACATTTTTTTAATAGCATTTTCGTAGACTTTGCGCAGTAACGCGTTTATGCAAAAGCGACGGAATCCCATTTGATCGTATATCAGTTTTGCCTCTCGTGATTTTCATTGCATCTTATTTAACTGTCTCGGTCGAATATCGTTTCCTTTCGATGATTTGTATTTCTAATAAGAGAATTGAATCCAATTGAACGTGACACCGCGATGGAAATTTTCACTTCACGCGAAATAAGAATCAGTGACTTTACCCGAAACACGAGTTCGGAAAAAGGAGCTCGGGAAAAGACGGTTAAGATAATGAGATAAGAGAAGCGGACGTGGGATCGGTTCCGGTAATAACGAGGGAGCATTTTTATAACGAGGATCGACGTCGACTGCTTTCTCCTGGGAGAAAAGAAGCGAGACGTTCCTTGCCCGCGTTCCCCATCGTGTACCCTGCCACGTTCCGTCCCCTCGGCGCCGCGCCGGTCGCGGGCGGGAGCGGACTTAATTATCTAATTAATTAACCTCAATCAGAACGATGAGTAATTTCTCGCTCGGGTGACGCCTTTGCCGCCGAGACTTTCCCGTCGCGTTGACTGCGGGGAGCGAATTACGGATGAGCTCACGGCAAATCGATTATGTCCCGTTGCTGACGTTCCGAAACGGTGTGTCTCCGCCGTAGTAGTTCGCACACAAGAGAGGGTGAGTTCCTCTTGCCAGGATCCACGATCCTCCTGGCGATATCCTGCTCTAGGTGGCCGACCAATTTTCCTCCCCCGTCCGCCTCGTCCGCCTTTATCTTTGGCGCTTAGGCCGATCGCACGATAACTCGCTCGTGAAGGGCGATCGTGGCCGTTCGTCCTTCCTGCGGAGTTCAGCGCGGTGAGGCTTGGGTTAATTCGGGGGATTTTGGGTAAAGAAGATAAATGAATGTCCTTGCGAATCGCGATTGACCTTTACTTTGATTATATTCCTACGTATTGTGTTTGTAAAAGAAGAAATAAATATCGTAGTCAGCTAAAAATGGTATTGAATGAATAATAGCGATATGGAAAATCAACGCGTATGGGTTGTGCCGATGGAAACGATTATTTAACATTCCGAAATCAAATGTCGCAAGTTCCAGTATCGTGTTTATTTAACCATTTAAATTCCTGAACAAACCGATTCTCCCCTCGACAAAATAATAACGAACCTTTCGCGGTGGGCTCTCAATTTCTATTCTGACATATCTCAGGTCGCCTTTCCAATCCCGTCTTTTCTCTCCGACAAAAGCAGCCCCCCGAAGCTACCATCCAGCTGCACCCTGCCGTAGCACCGCCCCCGATGTGTAACTGACGTTTTTGACGCGTCAAGTGGTTCCATCGCGCTTCTACCTCGAGGGTCGGTGCGTTTATCGGCAACTGTTTTACATAAACATCCCCGAGAGGGTGATGGATCGGTGAGAGTGAACCTGTGGACGTTGCGCATTGCGACGGGGCGTAAACGCATTGCGAAGATTCCTCTAAGTGATCTCAAGTGTTTTCGTAGTTGATTCGGCTTCTCTCGCGTACCGATATTCACCACCCCGCGTCCGCTCGAAGCTTTTTAAGCTCCGTTTAACCCTGGCCTCGAGGCCCATCTAACTTCGGTATTTAGTTAGTCAACCCTGCCCGCGAGGCGTCATGGGAAACGACAAGTGGCTCAGTCTCGCCCCAGCTAGAGTCTGCCGATGCTCGAGCATATCACCGGCTGTGTACATATTCAGGCGTACATCACGCTGACGCGCATGTGTGCGGTTTGTCGCTGCATGCCGAACGGTCTATATGCCTTTCATGTGATAATCCTTGTGTATTTAATCGGAGAACGTCGATGGAGCCGACTCGGTGCTTGACGCAAAAAGCAAACGATCCCTCGTGGATTAGTTCATAATTTGCTTTGAGCGGAGGGCAGGATGGAGGAGAGAGAGAGAGAGAGAGAGAGAGAGAGAGAGAGAGAGAGAGAGAGAGAGAGAGCTCGAATGTGGCGAACGCGACTTTCAACGAGTGTTTATTTAACAGTTTACATTTTTCTTCCTCTCGACTTTGATTCCTGCCGCTTTTCAATACGAGATAGTTACTCTCGGTCTTGTTTTAAGTTTTCGTTAAATATACATTTTAGATGTCGGTATCAAATCGGTGACGAAAGTGCCCGCATATAGCGTAAAGTTGGATTTAATACTTATGCTATCTTCTCGCGGATCTTCTGATGAGTTGGAGCCGCGAAATAGCACGTTTTAATGATGATGACGTAGCGGTGCTGACGTTTGAAATTTCGGTTCGTAAAATTATAAAGCTCGTCGTTTACAGCAAAATTGCAGTTCGCAGCGAGCTGCTCGCATAATACTTAAAATCCTCGTAGATGAGTGTTGTGAGTTGCGTTGTACAAAAAAAAAAAAAAAAACAGATTATAGATTGCATTTCAAATTGTTACATGTATTTAAGTATGATAAGCATTAGGGACAGTTCGAGAATGTAATACTTATAATAATAGCGAATTATGGCAATGATAAGGATAATTATGATCCCTATGCGTTCTCTGCGCTGTCGCGCTTCCTATCACTTATCGAAATTACTCTCTCTTATCGCGGGAATTATTCGTACCACTCGTGTTGCAACCTCTGCAATCGATAAACCTCTGCGGCTATATGAAGTCACCTGCTTCAACATGCGCTTTCGCGCCTTAATTATGTTTATATGAAGGAGATTACATTATCGCGATCCCGCGAGGTGTTATTATACGAGCCCACGCGAGGGAGATAATATCCCGATAAGGAAAGCTTTTCAGAAGCTACGAATACTAATGCATAAAATATCGCAATTTGAAAGCCTTTAAATGCAAAATGTCAAAAGATTTAAATTGAGTATATATTTTAGAATGGTAGTTTTATTAGTATAATTTTCTAATAAACTAAAAGTTTAAGCGATTCTTATTAAAAAGTGCTTAGCGTGCCAGTATTTGTTAATAAAGTTTTTGATGAGGAGCATTTTGTTCCACGAAGTTTGGCACAGCTTTCTGTGACATTCCACTATTAACGAATAACTCGAATGGCGGATATAAATGAGACACGTTCACACGATGCTGTCAAATCGTCCGGAAATTCTCGTTCCACGTCTTATCGCTCGATTTCGTTTGTTGGTGTGCTCGAGTTTCTCTGATTTTTGTAACTCTTTACTTTGCTAATGGATTGCGCTCTCGAGAATGTTCTCGCAAAGATCGTGCTATTTCTCCCATCTATCGAGATCACATCCAATTTTGAAGTTTATTGATATTTATGATCGTCAGGTAACCTCGTTAAATCAATGTTAAAACTAAATAATTTTACCATGATACTTGCTTTTGACATTTTTTTTCTATCACTTTTTTATATTTGCAGTCGTTTATACGAGCATACATTTTGGATAACTTTTACGTGTGTATCTTGATGTATATTTTGTTCTACGTAGCACTATGGTATGCTAATAACGTAAGTAGTCCGCATAATAAATTATGATTACAAAAGCAAGAAATAAGATACATAGTTAATATACATTTTTCTCAAATGTCTTGTTTTCAAGATATCTTACTAATTCCATACTTTTTACTTGCCCTATAAATATCAATTAATTACACTTATTTAAAATAAATTTAAAAACTAATGTGTGTGTAAGTAACTTAAAGTTAATATATACATATATTTAGTATAAAAGAAATAATGTTCTGATTCTTTTTAAACTTCTAATTAATTTTGATATATTTTTTTATACAATTGTTTTCAAGATAATAAAGCGAATTGAAAGATCGAATCGGGAGATGTCAACAATAATTGCAGAGAACAAGACGGTCAGTTCCATTTTATTTATAAAATTTGTATACTCATTTAAGATCAATTTTCCTTTTGCATAGTTACAATCAATGTCGTCATATTTATGCACTCTTTTTATCAAGAATTCTTTTTAGAAATTAGACAGATTGGTTTTGTTAAAAAACAAGAAGGCAGAATTCGAGGACGCAATCGTAAAAACGGTTAGCAGTATTTCAATTTATTTTTACTTTTTATTTTTATAGTAATATCTATATGTAACGGCATTTACTTTATAGACAAATGCGCAAAAAGAGACTACGAAACACTTAGAAGATGAAGTAAGTTTAAAAGTGAATCGTGTACGCATAAACAAATTCTCAATGTTTAATCATAACCATCGAATTATTATTCAGATGAACAGGCTTAGCACAGAATTAATTACAACATCCGATAAAATTACTGGATTGGAAAAAGTCGTTGAAAAAGTAATGGTCGTCTTTCGATGTCTATTCGGCTGTTAATCGTTTTTACCAGCTTCAGTAATTGTTATTAAATCGTAGATGGTTTTTAGTACAAATACCCGGACAAATTACTTAGCTCAGCCAATGCTATCGAGGGTGACTGTTCAAAAGAATTCGAACAAGTCACGAGTCCGTTCGAGAAGTTCAAGGTAAATTAAATTATTAGTTGTCACGAACACATATTTTAAGACATTAAAGAATAATAAAAAAAACAAACAGTATTAAGCAGAAATATTAATGAAAGAAATTAATAACTGATTGCTAAAAAATATTATGAATATTATGAATATTTAATATTTGTTAATTTTGCCATTTGTTAATATTAAATTAAGATTCTCGAACCGTCATTTCCACCAACTGTACCACCGGAACCTCCGCCTCGGAAGTATGGGATCTTTGTCAGTAGACCGCCTGGGCGGAGAGCGTCGTCTGCAACTGCACCTGCGACTCCGCCACCAAAAATCGGATTCAAATAACAGCGCCTCTGCAGAAGCTTCTTCCGAATCTGTTAATCGATATCGTAAGACATTAATTACACCATAATAATGTTAACAATCTTCAGATATTTATGAATAAACTGTTTATTGTTTTGCTTGTAAAAAAATGAAAACAGAGAAGTGTGTGCGAAAAAAACGTACATATTTATGTTAGTTTATGAAATTCGGAATGTGTCGACGTAGAACTCAAGTATCTGCAATTACAATTTTTAATACATTGTGTTTTTCGCATGAGAACTGAATATAAGCCTTATCATCTGTTTCTTTTATATACATCGTTTTATACGAGATTTTAGATTTTCACATCTCATTCTTCTAGCTTAAATTTTTTTATTATAATAATAATTGCATTATAAAGTAAAATTTCTGTACATTTTCGAAATATATTTTTAAATCGACTTAATTTCACAATTTCTATTTTACAGCTACCAATAAATGTCTTTACAATTATCATGATGGTGATCGAAAAAGACATCCTAAATGGCTATGTACGAAGACGCACTCAAGACGCTCTTCATGTTGCAACATGCGTAAGATTCATATGGATTCTTTAAAAAATGTCACACCTTTTACTAAATCACTATTAGGATTGGCTACTATCTTTCTCCGTGGATATCCGTAAAAATAGAATATTTAAATATATCAGTGACTAAAAGACAAATTTCATAATTTTACTTAACATTTTTATTTTTGCTTTTAAACCGTCATAATGAAACTATAAATGCTATAAATTATTTAATTTTTATACTTTAATATTTATTTTTATAATATTATACATTATTATGACTATAAAAATCATAAATAAAATTGTAATAAAATCACACAACAAATACGTAATCTTATTATTCATATTTTAATTTCCTTTCTTAGATATTAATTCACAAGCTTTAATTAAAATATTACAAACAAAAGCTTCACTTCGTTTGCAATAAACATTACATTAATGTTTTCGCTTGTTACATTTTTTTATTGAACGCTAATACATATTTCATATCATCAATAAGATTAAACTGTTTATCAACTTAATTTAATAATTATGTATTCTAGCTTCAGTCTAAGATTATGTTTTAAGATTGGTAAATAATCGGTACGGTTTATTCGAAATGGACATTTTCTTTTTTTTATTTCAACAAACAGTTATTTAGATACATATCGTATGCAATAGATATGAAATTATGCGCACACAAGAGATAAGTATTTTATTAAAACGATCGAAAAAAAAGTGTGTAATTGTGTCCTTTTTTTTAGAATATTTTTTTGTTTCGTAAATATTTCTTATATATAATTTATATTCCTCATAAAAAAATCAAATATAATCTCAAACTGAATAAATCGATATTAATTACGCGAATTATATTTGCATTCACATAAAAAAACGTAAAAAATGGTATCATAATCTTGAGCGAAGTGAATATTTATGCAAATGCTGCGGGAGATATTCTGTAACATTTAACAAACTACACAAATAAGTAAAGAGGACCATATTTGGTGAGTTTTGGTGCATAATAATAAGGATAGTATGAATTTTTACAATTTCCATTTCAAATAAATTGAATTATTTAATATGATATTACTAATTAAGTTGTGATATTACGTATTCCAGCTTCAGTTTTTTCAAGATTATATTTCAAGGCCGACAAATAATTGGTTCAGTTTATTTGAAATGAAAATTGTACTAATAAGCATCTTTAAAGTATCATAAATAATTTATTACAAAAAATATTATTCGAACCTGAATCTTCCAAATTCTGTGAGCTGTTTATGTCACATAATTATAAAATTTGGAAAATTTGCGAGATGTTTAAAAGCATTTAGATAATAAAAAACCAAAAAGCTGTAAAATAGTCCTTGTAAATTATCTTGTCTATTTGCTAAACTACTGTCAAGTTTATCAGATTGTACGTTTTCATTCAGGGACGAAAATATTTAATTAGATCTATGCATGTTAAAATCAGCACGCAATTGGTAAGCACTCTTGCTACAATACATACCATATAATCTTTTGATGTAACAATCCACTTCACCTGTTAATTATCCACTTATGTCATCATCTTTTTGCTATGGACACTACAGTTCGATTTAGTATTTCTATTTCCCAAGTATTTTCACACGGTATCATTTTCGAAATGTAGCGCGGATATCGCGAGACCATTATGTTTTATCAAGATTACGGTGAAAGGAAAGTAATTATTTTCCGCTTGTAAAATTAATAAAAAATTAATTTTCGTATCAATTAAAAGCTACTGCTTCTGAATGTGCATTTGATATTTATTTTTTCATTTTAGATTTATTTTTTCCACTAAAATAGTAGCAATACAATTTTTATTTAATCTGTAAATAGTTTCTATTCGTTTTTTTCGGAAACAGTCTTCTTTCGGTCACACGACACAAGATACTCCTTTTTCTCGAAATTTGTGTTAAAACTTTGTCAACTTTAAATATATTGTGAGGTGATACTTTCTACGGAATACAATTGCTAGTGCACTAAAAACAGGGCATTTTCTCATGCGGTCCGCCTTGTTCGAGACACAGAACTGCGAGCGATCGAAACGCATGGACTTGCGAACGATCGGCCAACTTTCACTGACGACTCGTTAGGTTCGCCGCCGTGGTTTCGAGTCATTCACAGTTATTCCGCGACTTCGACGGTTCGCAGTAGCGCTGTTCGTATTTCTCTCCTCGTTCGAGACGGCAGCTGTCACTTCAAAGTGCGCGTTTGATGATATATCGGTAGTAACGCGGTAGTGACACGTTTGCAAATTCTACGTTTCATTCTACTATTTTCGGAACGTTATTGTAAGCTTGTTTGCATCTCGCGCAAACGTGCCTCCTGGTGACACAGTGATATTCAACGTCCAGCATTTCATCTGGATATTTTTTCACGGTGAACCCATCGATTGTGCGTAATGGAGACACAGAGAAATTTGTTGCAGCCACGCAACATATACAATCGCAGCACGCGATACTGAGTTACGATCGGTGGATTTCGATTTACGCGTGATTTGATTCGAGCGAGGGAGCTGGAAACGCGCGCGTGATTTTCGACGTCGACGTTTGGGGATTGATCGTTCGCTCCTCGGTTAATTGCCTTCCAAAATTTCGCACACGTCGGCGTGCGATTTAACGGGCAGATCGCAAATCGTTTCGCGTTCGCGAAGTATGGGAATACCTCGCTGCGCGCGCGAATTATAATCGGCAGCTTTATTCGCAAATGCGAGCCACTTCGGAAGTGAGTTCCGGCGCCACTCCCGCTCCACGGCAGTGTTACAATTCGCTGAGAGAGCTCTCGCGTCGTTTGCGCCGTATATATCTCAGGATAAGAGAGTAGGAGAATTACCGTTACGATTTTGCCGGTCGTTTCCGAGACTCCCATGCGCTAGAAGTGCATTCGACGATACAAAGGAGTTGTCGACGTCGCGCTCGAAGCGGTCGCGGCTCTCGAGAACGAGCTTTGTCGCTTCGGATGAAAGTAAGACGGACATCGTAAGAGGATTTAACTTTATTGCTGCAGCGAGTCTTGAAGAAAGTGGAAGTTAGCGGAAAGTGAGAGTCTTTTTTCTTTTCTTGAGAGAGAGAGAGGGGGAGGAGAGAGAGAGAGAGAGAGAGAGAGAGAGAGAGAGAGAGAGAGAGCGCTGTGACCGGTTCACAGCCGTCTGGTCGATTGCATCGATCGCGGATCCAGGGACAGGTATTTGTTTGGACGATCTCGCGTAATAAGAAATTGCATATCTTCGAAAATTCAGGTTAAGGCAAACTTACCGCTCCCAGAGTCGCGGTGCGCGATCGATTGCACGTTTACGTAATAATACGTGATCGTTGAAAGTGGCAGAGTCATCGCCACGAATCGACGTTTACTGCACGTTTACATCATTAGATACATAATTTCACAGTTGCGATGGATATCATGTTCTCTGGTGATACGAATGCAACGAATAAGGAGAGATTGGAATAATCTGGAATAATCAAATTTCAATATAATCATGTCGCTTTCATTTTATACATTATTTTACACACACACACACACACACACGTACATATGTATACAAACATAGGAAAGAAAACAAAAGTAGATTTTTCTATCAGTGCATCTACATATGCAAATTTGTTCTTTAATTAATCAACTGTGTCCGATATTTGACACTTCTTTCAGATGTAATTCTCTACCTCAGTGGATTCGTACATTATTACATCAGATTTGTGTCTGATAAGATTGCCAGAGGATTGACAGTAGGATTATCTCTAGTTCGCCGTAACGCCCGCCTTATTGAAAAAAATCGACATGGATGCCAGTACGGTGCGGTTAGTAATATTTTTGGGCATGTTTCTGGTTTTCGCCGGCGATTATAGCGCATTGATCGCTTCAATTTTCGGTAACGCAACGGAGAGGAACATAACTGATGCTATGAGAGAACCCAAGGCTCAACTCAAAGGGCCTCCCCATCACGATAAGATACCCGTTGTCTCGAAAAAAGACATCGATAAGAATAATGGTAAGAATAAGGCTATCGTGTAAATGATACACGATGTAACATGATACCTTTTCACGAATGTGTGTGTTGCGAAAACACAAAATTTAATAATATCTTTTTTTTCTACAACGTAAA
Organism: Trachymyrmex septentrionalis; assembly: GCF_001594115.1. Taxonomy (NCBI): domain Eukaryota; kingdom Metazoa; phylum Arthropoda; class Insecta; order Hymenoptera; family Formicidae; genus Trachymyrmex; species Trachymyrmex septentrionalis. Next base: position 1,465,699 of record NW_017305451.1, read on the forward strand.
ACATATTTACTTTGGCAGCAACACAACGATATCCTATCTGAGCTGTAATTTTATACTTTGTGCAAGATATCCTTGCGTATAAACTGCTTAGCATTTCCCCTTTGCAATTGCTATTGCATAAAAATACATGCGAGATCTACACGCACATATATGTCGTCATACCATTATTCATCGAGTTGCGCTTGTTAGTTCGCGTGGAGTTAATTGTTACTCTGCGAATGGACTAATTAGTCGCGCACTCGTCTATTTTAATTACAACGTTTGACAACGTTATCGAGATCCCCTCGATTCAGAGCGCATGTACGTCTTATTTGTCTTGCAGTTTATCGAAATCTTGTTACGAGCATAACCAGTTCTCGAGAAAATGCTGTTGGAAAGTAGTCTACGATAAAATGAGTTTCAATCCGATTATAGAGTGAATGCGTGTAGTATGTTTTTAAATATTTATAGATTAACAATATAATTAACGAGCGTTATGTACGATATAATTTAATTATAACACATTTGTGATACATCAATGATTTTCTATATTTATATTTTCTGCATCACTTAATTATTCCTAAATATTTTCTAACAACAAACTAATACTGTTTCTTAATATCAGAAAAAATATAACAGAAACTGTAATGAGAGAGATACCTATAAAAATAGAAAATAGAAAAATAGAATAGCTCACTAATGTATTTGCGTACCAATTAAGTTTCTAAAGATCTGAAAACGTAACGAGAATATTTTTGTTTCTGAAAGTAAAAGTGTCCTTGTCACATCCCAGATCTTTAGAAATTTTCGACCCACGTTCTTGGCTTTTAACTTGTCACTTACTTCTAGATTAAACAAAGCCGGTCATTTATTCGAATATGCGTTGTCACTCGGAATAATATTTATGATCCCATTAATCGTCCCATCACTCAGAATGATATTGCATGTGCCACGGCATAATTGACAATATGATTCCGATTTTTGTGCAGTTGCCCTACGCCGTGCGAAGATGATGACAACGATCAAAACCGCTTGCTTGCCGAAGCTAATATGCGAACTCACCAAGTCTGTTCACCAAGACCAATTAAGTGAAATGGAGCGATCTCTTTTAAATCTTATAAGGTATGCAACTACTTTTACGTCTTTTTCAGATCTATTTCTTTATTTCTATTTATATTACACAGGAAGAGAAAGTGGCTTATTAGACGAAATAATAAATAACGAACTTGTCACTGAATCGCAGAGATTGATTTTTGATTAAAGCTTGATTTTTATCAAAATTAATTAGGGAAGAATCCGATAGTGGTAGTTGGTATGCTCCTCAATTTATTTGATACAACAAAGTTGAGAATTCTCTATTTTCATTGAGGCTCTTGCACTCAATCTTCTTACTTTCACAACTTTCGATCGGCATTGCAACTAAACGACTCGGGAGTCCGTCGACCCTGAAATGCAGGCGCTATCGTGAAGAATATGGAAAAACGTATTTCTCTCTGGTCACGCGAATAATGACACGAGGAAAATTGCTAAGAAACGTAATTTTACGCAAATACGAATGGCTGCGTTTCTTATTCAAAAGCACAAACCGATGACTGTCCGTCAATGATGAATGGATGTGCCGAGAAATTTTGCAATCCTCAGCGGAGCTAAAAGCTAATAATAATCACGTTTATCACAATTATATACAGGACGTTTTGGAAAACGACGACGTAGGCGACTGTAGGAAATGTCCAACGAGAAACGCTTGCTCGCCCGGGAAAATTGGATACCAGGACAATGGCGCGCGGCGCGCACGCTGTGCGTATTTTGCAATTTTCATTTACGATCGGATGTAAAATGCAGCTAGGTCTCACGTACATACGTATCCGCTGTGTTATGCGGATAATCCAAAGAATTATACCGCGAATTCGTGCTGTTTTACGATTCTGATTAAAAGCAACGTTACGTTAAAACTGGCTCTGCTGGAAAATCGGGAAATGCGGCATCTATCCGCTGTTAAATCCCCATATTTGCACAGTGTGGAATGTATCATCACGGTGGACCCGATGCACAGACATTTCCAACATGAATGTATTAATATACATTCGCGAGTGTTGATCCTCACCACGCGAACACGTATTCGTTAGAACGTTGGTATATTAAAAACGGAGGAGGTGGCATTCTTTCCAAATTAGCGCCTTCATAATCTAGCCTTTAACATGACAAATCGGTTATTTTGAAAATCACAACGCGCGTATCTAAATATATAATTTTTGTAATTAATTACATTTCGTAACCAAATTTCGTAACGAAATAGTGTGTATGCAAAATGTATTATTTAATATTTCTTTAATAATTACATATTGACTTCAATTTGTCTTTAAGAATTATAGCAATTTAATTCGTGGATATAATCGCGAATTAATGATTGTGTCGCACGTATTTTGAAAAATAGCCAACTGAAAGCTACCGCGAAAGTTAGCCGTCTCTTATGTAAGTATCGTCCGAAAAACGCGTCTTGCCGCACCTCGTCGTAACCTCGACGAATACTTTCCTTTTCATTATCCAATCTGTATACTTTCTCCGCGACACGGCATACATAGCATTTTGCATCTGCTATTCGGCCTTCCCGGAACTGCGGCTTACTTCTGTAAACATTTCATCGGCAAATGGCGTAAGCTGATAGAAAGCAATGAGTTACTTATAATTTCGGTAATTAATTCATAGCTCCTGGTTAAAAGAACGCTCGATCGTTTCATGCTCGTCGTAAGTTATATACAGAAATATTTTCATTTTCAAAATAAATGTAAATTTCTCGTATTATTCATGAGTGAAGTACAAATCCTATGTACATATTTTACTTAATATATTTTTTACACGCGATAAGAAACGAGCAAATTAATATGCAATGTTCTTGTTCAATTTGTCCTACAAATGTTCTTCCTACAAGATAGTACTTTTTATTTAACATCTTAGCTTTTCGTTTTTTATGTTAATAACTAGAAATAACTTAGAACATTTACGTATTTTATTATCTCATTTCTCTAACAATATTTGCCTAAAATATATTATACTTAAAAATCTATTATAGAATGATAATTCGCGAATAATAAACGAGTAAAGTAATTTCGTAATATGATTAATCGTAATATGACTAAATAACGAAAATTAAAGGAATGTTTATACAATATATCGTAAATCGGATTTCAAAGATATTAAAACGAGCTCGAATAAAAGTCTCATATTTATTACTGCCATTCATTTCCACGTGTTAAACGAGAACGACGTCGACGAACAGTAAAATGAATCGACGCAGAAAAGCGAGTTCCATTAGAAGAATTATAATGAACCAAAACGACAGCATTGTCCCGACGTATAGTGCATTTTTGTTTTCGTTTAAAAGCACAATATTTCTTTACACCACATTGCACACTCATTAAAAGTTATACGTGTATTTGTAAAATGATAAGGTAAAAATTCCGTAGTTTCTATATTAAACGAAGGCATAAGTGTTTATAAAATAGAGATTCCACAGAGGGAAGAGGGACACGACTGTGGAAAATACTGTATTGAAACTTCCCGAAAAGTTTTCAAATATAACTTTAAGTATAATTACAAGTCGTAGATAGAGTAAATACAGGCGCGCTATCTTTCGCACGTCTTCATTGTCTTTTCTGCGTGAAAATAGGCATCTCCGAGCGAAAGAAGATCGCCCTAGGAAGGATTCTTGCGCCGCAGTTAATGTCCCGGAAGGATCCAAGCTTTATATTTACTTTTATGCCTGCGTAAACGCCAGTCCATTCTGACGCATCCCGATTTTTATCGGCGCGGATCGCTCCGGGTTAAACCGATCAAGATGGAGAGGCTAAAAAGCCGTTTTGCGTTTATTCGTTATATTCTAGCGCCCCTTCGAAGCTGGGAATCGTAAAGAGGGGAAGAGCTTTCTTTCTCTTTCTCCTTTCGATGGAGGAAGACGTCTTCCGCGGGAGCCATGCGTGACGAAACTGCCGTGCTTTTTGCTCTTCCGACAGATCGAACGATTTCTCGAAGAATTCAGCGCGGTATCCGTTCGCTTTTGACGAGATCCGGATGATTTTTGAGGCAAAAATCGTCGGCAATCGACGTCGATTTTAGTTCTCACGGAAATCCGAGGGAATAGATTTGCATCTGTAAAGTAACGTGCGTGAGAATTTTCGCGAAACAAATCCGAAAGAAAGCGATTTGCTTTGCTGCTTGTATTCCGGTAACAGTTTACCCCAATAATGCTTCCTACAAACGTTTCTAAATGATTCTTTCAAACTAAAGAAAGAACCAGAGAAATCGGTGTATTGCAGACTTGTTTAAAGTAGAATGTTATCACCGGAGATTTTCATAACATAATTTTGTTCTAAAAGAGATGACGAAACTTAGTTTGTTCCCTTTTAACTTATCTGAAAATGCAAATGCAGGTATATTGAAGTAGAGAAAGGACTCGATAATATATTCTCGTTTTTGCTGGGTGTGCAACTGGACATTGTATTAATACGTTTATAGTCACGGTTGATGTCGATATCGAAAGTAAAAGGTGAATTGCCTTGTGCTAGTTTTTATGCAGTTAAACCAGTTTCACACGATCAACTGCTTCGATACTCGATTCAGTTTTGTAGCACTTTGCCAGATGGAGAAATTTTATGACTGTCACGATATTTAAAACGTATTTTATTATACGCCACATATCCATGTAGCCACACTTGTATAAAAATATATAAATAAATGAATCTTAAACTTTTGATTGATGTGCAAAGATTAATTTTACGATAAATGAAATGATTATTATCAACGCGAAAATAATTGCATCTCACGACGCAGGAAATTGATTACGCTAATAAAAACTCCACTGTTACTTTCAGAGATACAAGTCTGAGCACAATGGCGGAAGTACCATCGAGATATCACTTCGCGGCTCACATGGGTCAATTGATTTCCGGTATAGAAGGCCAAGGTTGTCATAACTTTTACCCGACATGTCCGTTGCCGGGTATCAGAGTTCTGAACATGATGAAGAAGATTCGTCTACGCTAAGGCATGATTATCGTCTCACTGTCGAAATCGACGATTTAATTAAACCTGTGATATTGTGGATAGGGGAGACCGACGCTAATAGAGTCATTTTTCAGTTTTGAATTTTTACGAACGAGAAATTAAGAGATTTATCGAAAAAATGAATTCTACACCAGTTACTATATACATTTGACTACTAATAATATTTTAATGGTAAGGGGAAACTGATAACTAATATAAAAAAAAAAGAATGCATTTTTCTAAAGCATTCCATCTGATTCAACTAGCCCCGGGAGTAATTCGACCGGAGTAATTCGACTAAGATTATTAAAATCAAGATTAATGTATTTTAAGTTACATCTTTGGCTACATATTAATAAAACTTTTATAAAAATATATTTTAAACACAAACATTCGCATCGCATAGCAAAACAATGCTTCTTTTTGCGAAATTTGTTCATTTTATGCAAAAACACGTCGAATGAGCCTAGTTTTCGAGATTGGACATGAGGGAACTAAACTTATAACATTTATCACTGAGGAAAATCTCTTTAAAAGAATAATATTTTAAGTAAATACTATATGAGTCGTCACTAAATGAGTCATACAGTTCCATGCTGTGGTTAGTCTACTATCCCCATCCGTTTATTTTTTAAAAACATTAACAATATACGATAACAAAGACACATAAACAAAAAAATCTGTTGGACTTTATTAAGTACCCTGGTAACAAGCTGACGTCAAAATGATGTCATTTGACGTCAAAGTAACGACAAAATGACATAGCTTGCTATCTGGGTAAGAACTACACTTACTATCTAAGTAGAAATCAAATATATACAATCAATATATAAGACAATTATATACGGTTGTAAAACAAAAACTTTAAAAATAAAAATATGTACTTAGGTGTACGATTTTTTAAAATTGTAGTATAACTTCTATCATAGATGTGTTCACAACAAGATTTTACAACAGACTTAGCGGCAGTCGCTGCTACGTACTCAGACACGTTTACACGTGTCTCGAGTATTTTGTTTTTAATGTAGCCTCGATTATTCTATTTACCCCTATAATCAATCAACTGACCCCGGTCTCCCCTACTTTGTTTTTGTTCGCACTCAGGAGTATTAACATTATAAGAATACAATTTGCACAATGATAAATCGTGTTTCTGGCGATGCAACATGTAAACGATACTCAAGTTTTCGTGATAATAATGTTAATTACTGAAAGAAAAAAATGACAATATTCTACGACATTTCAAAATCTCTGTTGGACCGTAAAATAAAAATTTTAGCTCGTAAATTCATATCATAGATTGTTAAAATTATAGAAAAGTATCTGAATTAATATTGACATTCAGTTCTTTCCATTAATTTTAGAAAATTATTCTGTCAATCTCTGTAATTATTTGATGTGTAATAATTTACTTGTAAATTAAAAAAAATGACACATGCATTCGTATGGATGTATTTGTACTCAATGTTATTGTTTATTTATTTGTTAATAAGTAGGTACTTACGTTTCACTTATACATGTCACTACTTTCACTCACTTTTGATACACTGTAGGATTTATTTTTAGATTTTATATTTTGAAAATCCTGTGTAACGCGTATGTATAATCGCTTATTTTATAGCTTTCTATTTACTCTGTATATATTTTAATAACGAAAAAAATAAATAAATTGTAACTTGAAAACATCGAATATTTCATTTTATGATTATAAAATATTCGTATACTCTATATAATTTATAACTTTAATTTATAACTTTAAATTTTATTTTATATTTCATAAATATTATTTTTATATAATGCGTGTATATAATTCTTTAATTTTATACTTGCACTTTCAACCTTTATATTTATTTCTATGCCTGCGCCAGAAATATTACCATATTTCAATGAGAAATAGCAAAAATGCAAGCAACATACAGAACGTTCTTTTTTTTTCTTGCGAAATATATATCCTAGTAATTGCCATAAGTTCATTGTATGCATACGATCCTGAAATCGTGCATTTCAGTAGGAAGTCCCATGGTGACGCTTTGCCAAATTATCAGCATTCCCGATCTCCGCTCTATATCCTATTCTTTTTCCTATTTTAATACAAAAGCGCTGCCATCCCCAGATATAATCCGGAACCCAGCGGGAAAACGCGCGAAAATTATTAGAATAATCGTCGGCGTCTTTATCGACTTAAGCCCGATGCCAACTCGTCCCGAGTGGACATTTCCCAACGAACCGTGCGATCGTAAACGAGATCGTGCCAAGAGTCTCGGTTAGCAGTTAGAGCTGGAGCGATACGCGAGGACAAACGGGATGTAATACCGATGAAACCGCGCCACTAACCGTCCCCACTGCCCTCCGAAACAGCCAGCGACACATTTGGAATCCTCGCAAAAATTATCGCACGATATCATCGTTGGAGTTTATCGACGTTTCTTGCATCGATGCCAAGCCACGTGCGATTTCCAGCTGCAATTTCCAGCTCCTTTTTTATACATCCATTATACATAATACAGCCACCAAGAGATGAGGTCAGAAAACTTTATCGATTTTTCTCAAAATAATAGATGACTAGTAAATGAGATTAATTATTAATTCACTCTATTAAGACATCGATAGGCTGTTGTAATCGCTAAAAAATTCCTTGAATACTTGACTTGCATTTTTATTACGTTCTATCACGTAACGCTTGTATTGTGCACTGCACACATAATTGAGTTTATGAAGTTTTGATATTTAAAGATAAGACAATACAGCCAGGAAAGAAAAGCAAAACGTTAATCATTAACGTTAAGATGTTGAACTACTATATATAATATATTCATTTAAATGAATTAATTTCCAGAAATGATAATTGCGTGCCGATATGGTTGTCAAACTTTCAACGCAATCAATCTGAAATATTAATAATCCCTCCAAATTTCCCAAATCTTAAAAAACTGTAATAAACTTATTGCGAAAAATATTGCCTCGGCCTTTGGACTACCGAGACAAAGTCTAAAAGCTTAGGACGCTCGCACGGAATGCAAGAGATTCGGATTCGATTCCCGGCCGAGGCAATATTTTTCGCAATTATCATTTCTGGAAATTAATTTATTTAAATGAATATATTATATATAGTAGTTCAACATCTTAACGTTTAGACCGATATGGCACTTCGTATCTACAGTAATGTTTGTACCATAAACGGTCTCGTTTCCAATCTAAATACTTTTAATCATTAAACAATAAGTTAAACAACTTATAATCTAAATATATGTATAATCTGTATGTTGTATTATAAAATCTTTGAAACGTTCATATCTTGTAAAAATGGATTTCGCTTTGTATATGCTGCGTGTTGTAATTTCCTTTAAATTATTCGAATAATTTTATGTGATTATTATATAAAAAGAGACAGAAAGAATTTTTTTCGATAAGTTTTTTAATATACTTGTTCGAGAACGCCAAAAGTTTTTCAATTATAAAATATCACGAAGTTTCAAAAAATATTGTCCTACTTCAAATTGACCTTGTTAAGAATTTTAAAAAATCGTTTATGAAAAATTAATTAACGATACGAGAAAATGTCCTTTCGAAGCTTAACTTAAATATGCGACATCAATTTACCAGAAAATATCTACTCTCTAAATCTGAATCAGTGGATAGTCACTAATTACCCAGTGGCATACTTGGCACTGAATAATCAATGAAGTTCAACTAAAAAAGAAAAAATGTTTGAACATTATAAATATAACTAAAATACTGATTTAGACTCTCAAGATCTTCTGGCTTTTTCCACTTATAATTCTTTACTGCATTTTACGTTATTCTTCAAAGAATTAATAATTTATATACATCTGAGGATGACTCAATCTCGTAGCCGAAACATGTTACATGAATTTTTGTAATATAAATTTTTGTAATGGGAAGATTTTATTTTGAATATTTGTAAAGTGTAAAATAATTGTTTCTTTTTTTCTTTAATATTTGTAACTTTTTAATTTTAATTAGATGTATTTATTTCACTCTTATTGCCCTGTCGATACATTAACTTTGTTTCATTACAAAAGTCCTTTACTTTATTATATAAAATACTGATGTTTGCACGTTAATTTCAATTTTTCAATATCATTCATTGAATTTATCCACTAAAATAAGATTAATTAGATCACATAATAAGTAATTAGATTAAGGATCTCACATTTCATTCACTGATTACCAGTGGCATACTTGGCACTAATATCAGTGATTATCCACTGATTCAGATTTAGAGAATAAGTATATAGTCATAGCTCAACTTAGATAGAACACGCGTAATATTTGCATCAGCAAGTCGACCTTGCTAGGAAGAACCAAGTTTACGAAAGTTATGTCGGATTTTGTTTTTAATGATCTGATGTGAAGAAATCCTCGAAATGATGTACCAAATGTTGTAACATATAACTAGCATCGAAGGCTTCGGCAACGGGAAGGGGCAATCACTTTCTCTTCGTTGGCATGAGCAACGGCCTCATGCTCTGAGGAACATTCAGCAACAAGTTTTTACTAAAGCAGCAAGCAGCCGCCGGTTCGTAGGCTGTGAGTTTTTGACCGGTGCACCAAAGTCACACGCGGGTACGTTGACGTAGTTGAAGTGAGTGTTTCAGGTGATACGTGTTTGCATGATTGAACGAAAAACATATCGATATCGGCGCGGTAGAAGTGCCGCATATGCATCTGTTATGAATTGCATAATCATGGTGCTTTGAAATAACAGCGGTCGATCTATTCGCGAAGGTGCGATTGAATGATTTGAACTATGTGAAGTGCGTGACTAAGGTTTCATAAATACGTAGAAAATGTAGAATTTTATTAAAGAAAAAAGTGAAGGGTTCGATTAATTGAAATATTTTCATAACGCATAATGTAATTCATGTATAAGATGCTTTTTCTTGCATTATTATTATAGTTTATAATTTTGCACCCAGAGAAAAGGTTGCTACGATTTAAAGAAATGTTTCTTTGCTATAAAAACATTTCTGCGATTTTTGAAAAAATTTCTTTGATTTAAACATTATTTTTTAAAAGCAAATAAAATTTATTTGATTTAAAAACAATTATGTTCAAATCTAAGAAATGACGTTCAAATCATAATTTTTTCACAATCGAAAGAAAATCAAATCAAAGAAATTTTTTCACAAATCAAAGAAACTCTTTCATTTAACCGAAGTTTCTTTAAATCGAAGCAACCTTTTCTCTGGGTGTGTAACGATCATAGAAAAATAAATTTAAAAAATGAATTAAGAAGATATTTGTAAAGTATGAATTATATTGTAACGCGCTTTTGATTATAAACGGGAAGATTGTTTCTTTATATGTACATTAATATAAAGTATTTTCTTTCGTGTGAAATAGAGAAAGCTGCACGACGGAAAGAAGAACTCACGCACAATAGCGGAAGTTAATCTCAACGCCGTTTCAGTCGAGTCGGTTTCACAACACTTTTTACAATAATTAACGAATGTCTTAGCTCTACATAATGCAATTGCCGCGGACATTCTTGCGCTTTGTTTGCTACTTCCTGATATTGACACTTGTCACAGTGGCCGGTCAAAACGAACCACTCTTCGAACTTCCGGTGCAGTTGATCGGTTTTCCGATAATTATAGCAAGTGTAAGAATCACCAATTTCCTCAAGAAGCTCGCTTATGCTTTAAGTCCAGGTAATGCGTGCAGAAAATATATATTTTATAATAATATAATTCTTATATTCACATATTGCATACTATATTCATATATTACATATTATATGACCGTCTTTTTCTTTATTATAATGATCATCGAGAGCACGAATAGATTATTATTGAAGTGGCGAAAGAGGAAATATAAAGATTAGTAAAAAAATATTGCCAGTATTAATGACTCATCGAGCATGAAAGCAAGAATATTACATGTCATAGGTTGTTTGCCTTTTCCGCGGTTAGCTCACGAGATACGTGACTCAAATCGACGAACAGCGAAAACGAAAGTGTTCCACTTGTTACAACTTCTCTCTGCGATCACGAAGCTATGTAATGACATAGTAATTGACCGAGGTTGCTTACCGTTAAGTGAATACGTACGCCAAGAATTAGAACAAAACATGGCTGTTGCGGCGAAATTTGAAATGCTTTATGATTATCAGACGAAGTAAACAAATTAAGATCATTGTATTAAAAAAAATTATGTTACTTATTATATGCGCAAATATGGCAAAAATTTTTAACTTCATAGATGAACAGTTATTAAACTTCAATAAACTTAATTTCTTTACATTACTTCGTAAACCTTTTAAAAGTATTCTCTTTGAATTCTTAGATACTTATGCCAATCGAGTGAAACGTGCACATCCTTTGATACACGACGAAAAGATCTTAGACATCGACCAAGTCGAAAAGAAGCTAGTAGCTGAACTCGGAAATAATGTTTGCATCTACGAGAAAATTTGTGTCAAGTACGCGGAACGATCTCTCCAAAGAAGAAGTTGGGAACGCGTTCTTAATTGGAACGAAATATTCAGGTACGATGAACTGCAATATTGTAACCGCTATTTAATTTATCTGAATTTTAATAAATATGTAATATATAGAAGATTTATATTCGATTAATATAAAAAAGAAACTATAATATTCAAAAAAAAAGTTGAGGACGTTGTACGTTCGACTTATTCAGGACGAGAGAGCACACTTACATATGCTCTTTCATGATTGCATTACGCAATCTGAAGTTCACGGTTGAAGGAATCTATGTCTTAAAACCAAGGTTTCATGGATAAACATTTTACTTAGGAAATACAATCGGTAGAGATTTTTCTTTTAACAAATTCATTAAAACAACGTAACGAAATACCACCGCGCCATGCTATAGGGGAGACCGGGAGCAGTTGATACGGTTTTTTATTAGTGATTTTTAGAAAAAAGTGGATGTCTGATTTTGAAATGAAATATTATATATACGTTATAATATACCTCAATTCTTTAGATATTAAAAAAAAAGTATTATTCGTGAATTTATTATATCATAAAAATAAGTTATTTAATGATAAAGCTATACGAAAATGTGACAATTAACCCCGTGTTCTAGAGTTGGCAGTAGCACATTTGTTATAGATAACACATATGAAAAATACAATTTTTATTTTAATATCAGTTCTATATTTTGAGAAATAATAGTAATTATGATATTAATACAAATAAAATAGTTATTTTAATCATAAAATATGTAATTTGTTTTTGTTATTTTTTATATGAAAAATGAAAAAAACATATATACATATCTATATAAAATATAATATATTTGTAAGTATATTCTCTAAAAATGTGTTCTCTAAAAATATTAAAATTAATTATCACCTAACGTCGTCAAGCCTACATAGCTATTTTTAATAAAAGAGATTGTATTTACAAACTTTGTCACAGGATTAATTAATTGTAACAAAGATCATCTAAGACATGTCATTTTCTATGAATACAGGGATATCGCGATTAATAATGCCAACTTGTCAGACAACAAAATAGATGATAAGAAAAATTTACTCACCATTCTTCATTTTCTTAAAAATCATTATAAATAATATATACAATGTTTGTGATGCAAATCATTTTACAACAAATTAATATTATATCAGTAATCTACAGTCAAGAAAAGAGATTTTTCTGCCATGTCCTGTTTGAGTTACAAGCATTTTGACAATCAATCCTAGTCATCACGACAATCAACCCTAGTCTCCTCTATAACATTTCATATGATAGATATTATTATATATAATAGATACTTATTCACTTTTGCAAAACTGTGGCATTATTAATAATGAATATTATAAAAAAGAAGACAAAAAATGATAGTTTTCTATTATAAAAAGATGACTTTTCTTTTTAATATGTGCGAAATCAATCTCTCAATAAATTTGGATGTCTTTTAAGAAAAATTCTGAAGAAATTATTTAATGTAAAATTAAACATATCTTATAGATAATTAAAATTTAAAGTAAAATTTTAAAATTGTTAACACGTTAATGCAAATTGTTTAATTATTTTATATTTTAGTAAGATATTGAAGCAGATGTATTCTGTAACCAATCTTATCGTATTCCATTTGTCAAATTGTCGAAAAAAAAATGTTTCCTAATTAGAAAAAAAAATTAAATCCCCATCTGTGAAGACGCGCATGACACATAACGCTTAATCGATCAATAAGCGAGTCGAGACGTGTCGTAATGCGTCGTAAGATCATAGTGGCGACGATAAGAATCAAGATACGATCTACAAATTTTTAAAAGGAGTGCATCCAGAGATGCTCTCCGTTAATGGCGACAGAAGGTTTTTCCTCCTTCCTGCCCTCGTTCCTCACGCAGCCGTGAGAGATATAATAGAAATCCCTGCTACCGTCTACGCGCTCCGTGCAATCATTCTCCGCCTTGACGGAGCTTACACTAAATTCAGTTGTAAGTAGCGCCAGGAGCAGATAGCCTTTAATGGCGCTTCCACAGGCGCTCTAATGCATTTTGATAGCTGCTTCTCTCTCTTCATCGTCACCCTTCATCGTCGACTTCTCTTCTGATCGTTCTCGTGCCTCGCCTGCGTGTCCAAGCAGGCTGCGTTTTATGACTTTACTGCCTTGGTGTCCGGATCTGAAGGTTTGAGGATCTGTCGGCTTATCTCGGACTTCCTAATGCCCCGCGAGATAGCGAGCACGTGTCGCCGTGCCTGTCGACGCACGATGCATCTCTCCAAGACGCATTTCGTACTTTGGGTTTCCTCCTCGTCACCTGCGACAACCTGCGGGCACCTCACGTAGTAGATAGGAATATTCAAGATGCGGGAGACTGAGAGATCGGTAGGAGTAGAGGGAGAGTAGATAAATTGGAGATTGGCGGCAACTACCGTCTAGACGGACTTAACCGACCATGTGTGAGGGACAAAGATTGCCCCGGACGCCTTCTCCGACTAGTCTTGGGGAAAGCGATCGGTGATAGAAGGATTGTAAGAGAAGTGGCGTCATTAGAAATTAGGAATCCATTTAGAAGAGATAGTGATGTCGCGTAGACAAAAATAATGACGACTAAGCGATAAGGTTGTTTTATAGGCGATGTGACGCAGTAATAAACATATATATATGTATATGTACTTAGGCGTGTACATATACTTAGAAATATTATATTTCTTATCGTATTCTTATCGTATTTCTATTTTTTCCTCTTTCTATTTTTTTTCTCTTCTCTTCCTGCTTTTATTCAAATCTCTCTTCTAATATATATATATATACATTTACATAATGCAGTAGCCAGTATAGAGGTAATATTATCAGTAATTTGAGTCATTATGATCTTGCAGGGAGTACAAGTCATCGTCCAACTCGATGAAAGAGAATTACTTGCTGAGCGTCTTTATGGGCGACGTTATTGGCAATCCGAAGCTATGTCACTTATTGGCAAAGAGAGGCAGAGCCTGCGATAGTAGTTTGTTCGATAAGACGCGAAGTACTAGGATCTTTCAGTTAAATCATAAAGCTTGATGCCATAAACTTTAGATATTCGCGATTTTAAAATAAACTATAATCTGTTATTTTTTTTTGTATAACGTCGATGCATGGGTTTGTATAATCGTAATCGTTTATGTTGATTGTGTGATGTAATCCCTTGTTATTATTATTTCTAATATTATTAGTCAATTGATCTTTTAAAATAGATTGTAAATTGTTTTTAACAAGAAGTGCAAATTAAATACATAAAAAATCGTCACGAGAAACATATGATTGTGTAATATAATATATCAAATAATATATCAAATGTATAATTATTTTAATATTTTATTTACATAATTATAGACTCTCTCAAACATATCTTTCGCTTCACTTTGTGTGATTTCGTATTTCTTTCTTTCGTGTTTCTTCAATTCGCTGTATGTCCATGACATAAACAGTTCCCATCAATGTATAACGTAATACACCATTGCATGCAAAATTTACTGTTATTATGTGAAAATAAATTGTTTGACATTTAAGAAAGCATACATGAATCCTCTTATTTTCAAAGAGTTATTACGAAAATTGTGCCATTTCGTGTTCTTTGGCAGTATGCCCACTGATATATACACACACACACGGATTCGAAACGCACATATGGAGTGAGAGTTGCTTATAGTAACGAGTTACTACCTACGTCTTTCTGACCGAACGGCTAACCGGAGAATCGGTTTCGAAGAAAGTTTCAGTTGGTCCGAAACCTAGAAAGGCGACGATCGTTTGCATTACGAAAAGAAAGAAATAGTTAAATTCGATTATGTTGTTATACATATAAAAAATTAAAATAAATAAAAATTCGTGACATAATTAGACGTAAATAAATTTCTTATTAAAGCGCTTCGTACTATTTGCAAAGAAACGTGAACATTATGGTGATTTTATATAATAGAATGTTAAAGTGAAAGTGTTTTAATGTTGGATATATAAATATTATATTTAACAATGCATTAAAAATCCGTAAAGTTACTAAATTTTACATTTTCTACCAAGAAAAAGACATTCGTATTTATTAAAAATAAAGATAGTTTACAGTTATACTTCAAAATGATAAGTAAATTTATCTTCGTTTGGTGCCTCTCGTATTTATATTCCGAAGCTCACGCCGAACATTTCTCACAATATTTCCAAGAATCATCTGACAATACTCAATGCATTTTTGATGTTCCTCAGAAGATTTACTATGTAACAGATTTATTGCGGTAAGTATAACAATATTCTCTATTTGTAGAATATATCGAAAAAAATATGTAAATGAAAATTATATCAAAACAAAGTCATCTAATTATTGTTTATGTTCAATTAATCATACAGGTGCATGGATGAACTCGCTATCGGTCTTTTAGCTCAAAATAGAGATCAATCGTTAATTGTAGGACGAACAAGTCAAACGGATTCGTTAGATTACGAAGAAAATTCTTATGGATTTCCTTATGGAAATATAATTTTAAATTTACTTAATATTGCCCAAGTACCATCGGTAGGTTCAACTTGTATGTTTTTAATATACTTTGACAATATAAAATTTATCTCTCTTTATTAATATATTAGAAATATTGTAATATATTGATATATTTTTTAAATATTTTACAGGAGTCTAATAATGTCCCAATAGATTCTAATATTGGAAATTATCAATTAAATACGCTGATCAATCCTCTCAATCAATTTGGTAGTCTTGGAGCAAATATCTTTAATGCTATGTCATCAATCTCTCGCTACGATGATCTGAAATGCGTGCCGAGAATACTCTGTGAAGTGGCGAGTGGAAATCCACCGGGAGAATATAAGCAAGTATCAACGGAGAACAATGAGCAATATTTAGGAGAATCTGGAAGAAATATTTTCACGCAGTTCGTATTTTTTTATAAAATACAAAATTAAAAAATTTATATTATTAATAACATATGACGCATTCCATTAATTGATTATAGTAAATGATTACGTGGTTTTTAATATTACAGATGGCTCACCGGTTTGGCACAAGCATCTCCTATACTAAGTTTTGCTCGAGCCACCGTTTTGGGTTATAGCAGCAATGGAAATCCAGCCATGTGTTACCGTGCATTTCCGAGATGTCCGCGTAATCCGGACAAACTGTTGCATTATCTGAACAATCATAATGGTGGATTCTTTCAGTTCTTCAACAGAGGCGGACGCAAGAGATATTCTCAATCATCTTACGCTTTGCAAGGTAGAAGTTGTTACCGTAAATTTGTCGCAAGTGACAACTATAATTCATGCTTTCGTACGAGTTAAATCACATTCGTTTCTTGACAGATAATTCGGAACTACGCGAAGAAAGAAGATGGAATGCTCCGTCGCTGAATATTGCCGGAGCGGAAGCTGATCGTACTGGAACGGGCAAGCTAAAGTACGACTTTCCCGTTTTGACAAACCAAGATCGCGGAAAAAGCTTCTTTCCGAGGGAAAATACATTGGAAAACTCGGGACGAGTGGTTTTCCCAGATTATGAGGAATCGAGCGGTCGCCCCTTGAAAAGTAGAATTTCTAAATCCCTGTCAGACTTACGAGACTTTCATGTAAATACATTTTCACGAGACTCTCCACTGGTTTTTCCTCAGGTAATAAAATTAGATCGCTTTATTATGTCTACAAGTAGAAAAATTAACGAAAGTGAAACAATGAAAGACAAAAAATATAATGAAAATAAATAGCAAGCGATATAAGCATATAATTTTTATGCTTAATGAAATGACTTAAAAATATTTTCTAGGAATCGAAGGCTCAAGCTGTTCACGTTTTACATTTTATTCCTGAATCTCCGGACTCGGTATCTCACAATACATTTCGGTTTCCACATTAATGTTCAATTTTTTCGTTACAAATAAATTTTCAAATATTTAGGACTATTAATTGTTATACATTTTTGTTTGCAAATTAATCGAGATGTTACATATATGTGATCCGAAAGAAGATTAATTAAATTAATTTTATTGCTATTGTTGTATATCAACTGACATCCGTAAACACTAACAAATATGTATTTTTTAAATTTATATTTTACATCCTATCTCCAAATGGCTCATAATGGAATATACAGACGAGATATATGTATAGACGAGAAAGTGAACAAGCCATTCAACTCTTTTTTTATGTTGTATTCATCTTTTCAATATTACATAGTTATTCAATCCTTTCATCCATTACATCACGTTATCGATGCGCACAGTCAGCAAGAGACTAGAAATTGTAGACTCAGCTGAAAATGCAATTTTGATTTGGATAGGCAAACACTATTTTACCATTCTATGCGACAAAGCATATTTTATTCTCGCAAACTGAAAGGACCCTTGGTTTATTCCGCTTCACCTTTTCTCACAATGAATGATTTTATATCTTTTTAAAAGTATGCTTTTTGAAAAATATAATATGAAAATCAATAGCTCAATTAAATGTAAAATATATTAAAGTTTCATATATGAAAATAAATTGTGTTAAAATAAATTTTCAAAAATTATTAGTGATTGATTTTATGTAGTCTGAAATTCAAAGGAAAACACGCGTATTTTGCGGCATTTATACGAAATTTCTATTGCAATAATTATGAGCAGAAAACACAATACAAATGATTTCCGGAATTATGAATTATTCTTGGCATTCACTCATGAAATGCCGTTTCAGACAATATATTTACCGGGAGATTCTCCGCTTGGGTCTAAGCTGACATGCGATCCCCCTTGAACGTAATAATTTTCGATTACGATCATGAATTTTGCAAAAGCAAGGCGATAACGTCTATGAGCAACTGCGTGTGTATAGCTTTTCCGCTACAGCTCAGTAATTTTAGCCACGTGAGGTCGAAACTTGCTCGACAGGTGATCGTACGCGGTCTTCCTGATACTCTTCCTATTCATTTGAGGTTTTACTGTCTGACTCGTGTTTTCTTTTCTCGCGTTTCACGTGATGATAGCAACACCTTGCGTTTCTCATATATGCTTGCGTGCGTGAACAAATACAGGAATTACTCGACCTGCAGTCTTGAAATATACATAAGTCAGAGATGTATATATTTTTCGTTAAATCTGCATTACAGTTCTTTCGACGACGATTATACGAATATTCATACTGACGATAGCATACATGCGCAAATAATGATTTAATTTCACGAGGTTTGAGTAATCAAGAAATTTAAATAAAATATTTGGAGGCTTCATATGTGTGTTTTGTTTTTAATTTTTACAAATGTAAAAAGTCACGAGGAAAAAATAAATTTCCTCGTAAAAGAAAAAAATTACTTTCAAAGAATCCCATCGCTTGTAACGAAAAAATTGTTATTAAAGTTCCTAAAGAGAGAATACCGAGCTGCAATGCTTTTTTCCGTTTTCGGTGTGAAACGTTTGTCACGCGGGCTCTCGCAGCTGCAAAATTCACGTATGACTTTCTCCAAATAGCGGCTCACCGACGCTCGGTGACGCTGTAGAAATAGAACGGCGCGCAACGTCAAAAAAGCGGCAGACAACGTGTAATTATTTTATCCTTTCTGGCGTGTAATTTGGGGCGTGCACTACGCTCGTGAACTCGCTGACTCGATGCAGGGGGTAGAAATGGTGTGGCCGGAGTCCACGGCAATGCCGTAGCCCAGAGGGGCGTGTGCCTCGGACAGGACCAAGTGGGGTGCAACTGACAGCGGAAGACAATTAGCCTTCTGATACATCCAATGTCGCGTGATATGTTCCGTGGCACGTAGGAACTTTACAAAGATTCGTTTCACGCATCGCAACGCGTGGGACAAAATACGGGAGGTAATGCGGAGACCGTTGATTCATAATCTGTTGTACGAAGTATAATACACCAAGTTATTAACATCTGATTCAAACTGATGTTATATTATATCTGATTTTAATATTTAAGAAAAGATTTCTCGATAAAGACTTTAATGTGTCAAAATTTCGCGAATGACGCCGCAAACAATTACAATTTTGAATGGGGGAAAGATTGAGAACTGTTAAATGACGGGGCGATGGGGCATAGTAGCAGGTTGTAACAGGTTTAGCGTCGGCAGAGGATACGATCTGCGATCTCCGTCGTCTATGCCATAATCTCGTGCCTATTAGTGCGGCATTATTTTCCGTGGTAGACATCAAAGAGGATTTCCCGCGAGCTCATTGTATCGCGACGATAATTCCTCGTTATTAGCAGCCGCCGTCGTCGGGACGTTGGTCTCATGTCGGCTTACCACACCCCAAGTGCCGAAACAAATCCTCCCGAATTGGTGCCGATGCAAAGGAGGTTCTACGACGCATAACGCAATAACTCCGACAAAGGATCAGCCCAGGAGGTCGGGGAGATGGTGATTGTGGCAGCTAATCCCCGTGAAAAATGCGTTGCAGGTGGACGAATCCACACCGTCGCCACTCAGGTAAAGCTATGCTGGGGAAGAACCGAGTTTTTCCGATGCGAAGGGTGGATTAACAAGATATCCTTGGTGATCTCCGAATAGAATCGAGCCGGGAAGTGAAATTTGCGAGGGTTTTCGAAATTTGCGACGAACTCGAACGCATTTTGCTGGTGATCGACGTAACAAAGTAAGAAGAAAGATAGAAAGACAGAAAGATAGGACATACGATATTTATATCACGTTGAAAAAAAATTTGTATTGAAAAGAAATGTTGCATTTCTCTATTAAGTAAATTTTAAAAGAGAGGCTCAAACCTGTATATTTAATAAACTGATTTTCTTTAGAGTATATACATTAACTGTTTTATTAAATTATATTACACGTAGTTTGCGTCATTAGAGTAAGGAAAGTTTGCGCAGTTTGCGCAAGATATATGTGTGCGTTGGCTACAATCAAAGCCCGTTAAATCAAACCCTAGTAAGCAGCTTTAATGGTTCGTGATTTAATCAGGCTGTAGTAGCTACTACGTTCGAGTTGGCCTGAAAATAAGACATAAATTCTCGAATACACCCACCTATCGCGCGCGCGACCATAAAACACTGCCGCGATCTTATTTAGCCGTATATTTTTCCCCACGAGCGGCTCACAATGCCCCAATATCTTACCGTCGCCCAATACTACGGACCATCCTTTTCTTCTCGATGGACTTTTCAATTCGGGGCATCGGATCTTTGTCACCGAGGACGCCAATTCGCCTGCACAAAAGGACTGCGGCGACCGTGGAGATCTGGTTGAAAACTGAATCCCTTTCTTTCCCTTCCGCCTACCCGCCCAGTCGCTTGATGGACAGAATAATTCGGTGAGAATGAAAATTCATGTCCTTCGGCGGTCCTCTCCTACTACATGCGATTCGCGCTAGGGTCCTCGAAAGCCCGTGAAATCCTGACGCGCTGGTCAAACCACCGGATAAGTGGGTATCTGACGGTACAAAAGAAAAGATACCCTCCACCTTTCGCTATCACCGTCCACCAGACGGTTTCCTTATCCCTCGCGCAGATACGTACCAATTGTTGGCAGGACGGATGGCCAAATAGTAATAAATCGGTATGAGTGCAGTATTGTACTCTAATGTTAAATATAATTTTAAAAAAAGGCAATTTAAAAAAAAGAAGCCTCTTTTAATATGAACAAAAAAACAAATAATAATAATAATAATAATAAATGTCGTAAAAATTTATAAAAGTAATTAAAGTTTCTTTATATATTCACTTGACTCTTATGGTAGCTTTTGATATTTGTTATGAGTCTTCTTTAAAATATTTTTACTACTGGCAGTGTTTGTCACACACACGCGCACACGTACAAACAAAGATTACAAAGCCTCAATTCTTTAATCAACGCACAAAACTTACCCACAGTTACCGCCGGTTAATGCAGACGATCCCGTCCCCCGTCTTTAAAAAAGAAGCACTTTACCCGGCGGATCAGTTTTCAAATCGTTCATAAATAATGAATCCGGCTGCGGGTTGTACCGTGCAACGTCAGTCAGACACGCTGATTGCAGCATTGAGGACACGTGTCGCGGATCAATCGTCAGACGCGTGTCAGTATTTTCGTATCATCGCCGAAGGGTGCTCTCTACTACGTCTCTTTCGTTCTCTTTCCACTACCTTTTATCCCGTCAGTTCTCTTCCTCCTCCTTCACATTCGACTACTTCCTTCTTCTTTTATGTCGTCGCCCCTGCTGCTTCGAGTTTGCACGCAAAGCCAAACGAGTGTCGCCAGGAGAAAGCCAAACGACGACGTGCAGGATCGGGTTTTTTAAAGCGACCAGACGACGCTTTAATGCGACCGGGATTATGCGGCTGGACCGAAGCTACGGATTTCGCTCGAGATCGTCGAATAAGGGGCGTGCAAACAGAGGTTCTAAGAACATCCCTCGGTTCGCCACGTCGATCGCTTGTCAGCTGCTGGGATTTGCCGGTTTTTAATTAAAAGAGCTGCCAGAGCTTTAGACACGGTGCCGATTACCGATATAGAACCGTGTAAAGTAAAGCGTAGTGTGAAAATTGCGTTTATGATAATTTTTTTCTAAAATACACATTTCGAATTACAAGCGAATGAAGAAGCTTTCTTGCAAAGTAAACGTTGATAAACTATCTTAGTGAATTATAAAGTTGTTTTCTTCCCAAAATGTTTGCTATGATGAGAATTAATTTAAAAAAAAGTATCTATCGTTGAAAAATAATACACGATACCGGTATAAATTCAGACCAGTATAAAATTAAGATTCTCCTTCTCTTGCAACTTATATTTCTAATGCGCACAACGTAAAAGTATTTTTCAAAGCGATACATCAACAAATGAAATCTCTGCACGGCGCAGCAACATCATAACTCTTTCGCGAAGGAAATTATCGCGACGTGCCGTG
The DNA here is from genome assembly GCF_001594115.1 of Trachymyrmex septentrionalis. Lineage (NCBI taxonomy): Eukaryota > Metazoa > Arthropoda > Insecta > Hymenoptera > Formicidae > Trachymyrmex > Trachymyrmex septentrionalis. The sequence goes on from NW_017305451.1 coordinate 1,488,021, forward strand.
CAAGATGAGCGAAGAACGAAGCGGCTGATACCTTCTAGGAAGAAGTTAGGTGCGCTGAAACCTTGAAAGTCAGACGGAGAAAGAGAGAGAGAGAGGAAGAAAGGTAGACGATGAGTGAAAGACGACGGGCAACCCCGACTCTAACGCGGATAATACTTTGTAAGTGGCGGTTCGTGGCCTCGGGGGCTGGCAATCTTCATAGAGCATCGTCTTCGAGACGTTTTAGGCTCTGCTCGATTAGATGCTCGTTCCGCTCCGCCGGGCTAATTTGTCTTCGAGGACGTTACGTCAGCCGTGCTGCTCGAGCTTTATACAGCTAGCTTTGCGAATTTTCTCGGCTCGGTTTGCCATCCAAGCGGCCTCCTCTCGCGCGAGAACAGTCCAAAAAACTTACGAGTGTGCTGTTTACATCGGGAAGAAGTTGTACGGGATAAAGACGTACGCGAGTAACACGCTGGTTTTAAGGACGGTCCATAATTTTCTTCGAGAAACGGTACACGCAGGTGGCGGAAATTATTTTATCGCGCTCGCTCGTAGCAGCAGAGTTTTCGTATGCAGAAAACACAATGTGTGATTCATTGGAATTGCAAACGCATGTATTATTATATAGCCGATGGAAATGACTTCTGGATTATTTATTTCAACTCTTGGATTTAATTTCCAAATTTTTACAATTAGACTACCTTGTATATATCAAGGAAAAGAAGGAATGATAGACGAAGTCGGAAAGTGCTTGCGTTAATATCGAGATTAATATCACGTGGAATATATCCGTTACAGCGTTGAGCAAAAAGCACGACTTTCTCCATAACATAGCAAAATATTGTTTGCATTGTAATAATATTACATAGCAAAATATGTTTGCATTGTAATGCCGCGTGAAACGCGTTGTATCCGCCAAAGTTTACGTATAATGACGGTGCTGTCACGTTGAAAATTATTACTTTGCAAAGAAGTCAAATGAAATTACATCATACGTATCGGTAAAAGAAGTGCGGGGGGGTTGTCGTTATGTCAATGATATAATTTCTGCAAACAGAACAGAAAGCAGTGGAGCGACCGCGGCGTATGATTATTGTGTCGGGCTGTGTGTGCGAGTCGCGAAACGGCACCCCTAATGTCTCTCCCCGGTTCATAGTGAGCGGCCGCGGTATTTGCTCGCTTTCCGAGTATTTGATATTCGTAATGCGCATGAATCATGGCCGGGAGGTACCGCTCGCTCGCCCGAGATGTGATTATATGGTGTCAGTGACGTATACGCGCAAGGAGTCCCGCACTTTGTACACGGCGGCGTATTATTAAGCTGACAATACGTTGGGGTTGCTGCGGCTGGCCGATGGGGTCGAAATTCGACTCCCATGCATCATAATGGAGAGACGCGTGCGGGGCTGGACTGCCATTTAAAAAGTGCTATAATTATACGGACCCCCGGCCACTGCTTGTCGGTCGCGGGAGGAAAATTGGGGCGTGCACCCCGAACGAGACTTGTCACCCCGAAAAATCACCACTTTTTGGTCGCTATTGAAGTTTGTTTAACGATTTATGAATAACTTTGTTTTTCAAAAGGTACACACAGCTACGATTGTAATAATTACGAGTCAAATAATTACAGTTATTGTTTTTTCACAAACATAATTCTTGAGTATAATATATACAGTGAGAGCAAAAAGTATTCGTGCAAGGAAATTTTTTATTAAAAAAATTTTATTTGTAGAAAATAAACATCGATTAGCAATTTTATACAATGAATACATTCTGTTTTTACATTAACAAATGAGCTTTGCATATATTCTTAATGTTAGAAGCCAAATTTCTCGATTGTACGAATACTTTTTGAGCCATCCAAACAATACAATTTTTAATTTTCGCTTATTTTTCAAATGATATATTTTCTATAATTAATACATATCTTTTTGGTATATATAATTTTAAGAAACATACAGTCTATTTTATTCTTTATAAATTGTCAATTACCCAGCAAGAAATGAGCGTCAATTAAACGTCGAATTGACGTCAAATTGGTATTGTAATTATCGTATCGATATTGATTCAACATTAATTCGATGACTCTTTTCTCGCTGGATAATATTTACTTTTTAAAAAATATTTTCTGCGTACGAATACTTTTTGCACTCACTGTAAATAATTTGGATTTCTCAGTTTTGGGAAGAGCACTTTTTCATATACGATAGTATTATTTTCTCGGGCCTTCTAAATTTTGAATGAAATCTTCATCGTCATTGCACCCATTCCCCTCTAATAAAGAAGCACACAAACGGAACCTGCAGTTAGCGCCCTGTAATTATAGATTTCTCACCACCGATCGTTTCCACTCATTCTTTTCAAGCCAAATTAACGATTGTTAGCCTTTCACCCCTACGTTGTATTCCGTGTACATTTCACATCACATCGCCGTTTTTATTTCTGCGGATCATAATTACGGTTAACGGAATGAATGCACCGGTTAAGTATTTTGCCACTTAAATTCCATTAATTTATCATTTACGAAGGTTGTAAAAAAGCTACGCAACGGGATGGAAATTCAGTCATAACGGCTTACAATGTTTGTAAAAACACAAATCGAAATGCAAATCAAGGTATTCACGCAACATCTAGGCAATGATCGCTAGAGACAAGAAACGCTTGTTATTTAAAAATTATAACGATTATTATAAGAAAATCAATCGTTTCTTCGCGCTCCAAATAACGCACAATATTGTAATAACGGCAGATTTATAATTTCCTTCCTCTGCGATTGACGATCGTTCCAATTCTAAACGACTTTCATCTCCAGCGTCGCTCGCTTGAGATAACATCACACGATAATGCTGATATTTTTATGATAGACTAAAGGACGAATTGTTGCGATTTATCGACCAAGTACGTCTATTTATAAAATAAAATAATCGAAAATTATGAGATAATTGAAGGAATATATGAGCCTTTAGAAGATAATTAACGTGTGCGTGCGCGACTCTAAGTAAAATGCCATATAAAATCCTTTAATTAAAAAGCAAAATTATTATTTCTTTATCTCATTAAAATAATCAAAGACGTTAATTGTATATCTTGTAGATATTTTCCTATTATCGTTAGCTACTGTCACAAAACACAGCATCAAGCATGCACAGCTTAATATGACGAGTTAAGGGAAACCGGTTAAGTCACTTAGAAGCAATAAAGGCGGCATGTTTTTATTATCGTTAATTTATTTATCTTAGGCGACTCTCGATTTAATTTAATGAGTAAATTAATTCGTTCTGTGAGAATGCGATAAATAATAGACATATTGTTTCTATTAATACGAGTTTTATCAGAATTTATTAAAATTTATATCGCCGTTTTATCGTTGAAAAAGAATGTATGTTGTAAATATTGCAAAGAATGTTGTAAAAAAATAAATTTATTAATACTTTTTATGCACCACGGATATACTATTTTTCTCCTTTTATTTCAGATTTGCGTAATAATATCAATTATCCTCGTTTTCAAAGAGAGTTCTTATATTTATGCTAATTTGAATATCCTATTACATAAAGAAATTTGCTCATTACCCTGTTTTTCTCGTATCTTTCAACAAAAATAAATTCAACTTAATTATGTTAACATAAAAACATAATTATTTCTATCTCACTTTAAATATCTATTATCATTTATGAAATTTGTGATATTAAAATTTGAATTGCAGACAAGTTAATTAAAGGTTAATTAAAAATCAGTTGTTTACAGCTATTTTCGTGATATTGTTTCTCCAAAGTACGCCAATAAAAATTTAAAAAGCAGTTGTTTACAATTTTTGTTGTTACTATCTTTGCGACTTCGTTTCATTGGTAAATCAGAATTTAGTTTATAAATATATATCGTTTAATTATCACTTAATTATCACTACGGTTAATTCCTTACATTTATCTTTTTCATTAATTGAATATGAAACTTGTGTACTCACGTATGTCGATCCTCTTGCTAAAGTTGGGCTTTGTCCCGACAGGCCAGCACAACACATACACACACACACACACACGCGCGCGCGCGCGCGCGCGAGACAGCGAACAGAGAGGAGAATAATTATCTCTTTAACGACGCTCGAATTCGAAAAAGCATTGTTTTGCGTCGCACTTTTAATTTCTCGCTGACTTGTAATTTACACACATGTTTGGAGTACGTGGAGTAACGTTCGCCACATCACATGACAGGAGAGACGAAAAAATCGTATCGTCTCGTTCGGCAATCGGGGCACTTATCATGGAACAAAATCGGAATGGATTATTCAATTATTCCCTAGATTTCCATTGTGTTTTCTGGGGAAAACGGAATAATTCCGATCGGAATCCATTCCGACTTTATTCTGTGATAGGTGGCCAGTTTGGAACGCGAGACGAAGACGGATTAATTTGGCGCGTTCGTACCTTACGGCGTAGATAGCGGTGAGTCGACTGACAATACGGCGTACGAACTACGAAGCTAAGTAATATCCTTCGCGGCGAGTAACGGACTTGTTGTTTACGCGTGTCACCTTACGCGCCGTTCGCGCGAGGACGGTTGAACAGTTTCGAACGCAATGGAGAAACATTTTGTGCGTCGCAACTCGCATTATTCTTCGAGACGCCGACGCGAGGCGCGAACATATTGCATGGTTGAACTATTTGAAGTTGGCACTGTACGGTCCGTCGCCAGTGCACTCGAGACCAAGTTCATGCAAGCTAACTTCGGATGGAGCTGTATATGGTCACTCTGCTCGATCGACGCGACGGACGTTTCGTCGTTTGAACAGTTCGGATAGGAAAATGTGAACGAAAGCAATATGTAACGAGTAGGTGAGAATCATAACAATAATTGCGCCACTGATTATGAGACGTTTGATTTCCTCGATTCGTTAATCGCGTCAGACTTGCTTGAGTATTTTTTGGCGAAATGACGATCGTATTCTCGATACAGCGCGCTCCGCGATTATCTGCCTTCAATCTTACTGTTTTAACTTCTGTCCACGTTATTATACGGGATAGTAATCGCGAAACGTGAGTGTGTAATGTTCATTATAAGAATCGGGAAAATGCATGAGAATGTCGTTGAGAGCAACAGGTTAGAACAGTCGCGGTTGGGGGGCGGGCGGGCGAGTGAAGTTGGCTACGCGTCTTTCGCGTCCGATTTCATTGCCCGTGTTCGAGATTCGGCCGTTAACTTAAGCGACAAGAGTCGAAAGCGGTACTCGCCGCGACTATACGCTATAAGAACAAACATGCGTCTAGAAGAAATTTTTAGTAGCGAATTCGCCTATGACGTCACTAGACGCGGCTTCCAGCGAATAAAAGTCGCACCGTGTGAATCACGCTTTACCTACGTACGTCGCGTCGCGTCGAGCAGATCATGGCTTCGCGCAACGTAGTTTCAGCGTCGTTTCCTCGCCGTAATGCGACGCGTATCGCGTGCGATTCATGTCGGGAGTGCCGCACAAAGTATCGTGCAAAGTGCCGGGCGATTGTTGCATTGTAGTGATTAGTATACGCGCGATCGCAGTTAACCATACCTTCTCGAGTGAATATTGTGTGAGTGGCTGTGATGGAGCAGTGATGGAGAGATCAGACAGAATCGAGACACCCGGGTCTGAGAGGAGGAGGAGGAGGCCTGGAAGGCGTCGTGCGGAGCAACCAAGAGGTGAATAATATATGAATAGATTTTAATAGATTTTTTATTTGTGTGTGTGTGTGTGTGTGTGTGTGTGTGTGTGTGTGTGTGTGTTACTGGAAGTTAGAATTAATGCTTCATCAATGCTTGTAATAAGATATTATTCTTTGCATTCTGTATGATAGAATCTAATCTGGTAATTTTTAGTATTTAGAAATTTACATTTGCAATAATAATATAGATATAAAATAAAAGCATTTTGTATTGTTTGTTTTTATACATTGTTTGTTATTGGCGTAACTTGTCGGCTCGCGTAAAGTGGCCACGGCAGTATCGCTGCGCGTAGCTTAGCGTCGAGACACTACCGGTGTCTCCAGATTGCAAATTTTATCAAATTACGACCGATTAATGGATCGAATTGTAATCACTTTCTACACTGTATTACAACGGAGTATTACTACACTGTATTACTAACTGTATTAGCAAACGGTTAATTCTCATTTCATGAGAATAGAACCTGTCGTCAAAAGTAGCAAGTCGTATTAGCACAGTGTTTCCCAAATTGTCTCGCCAAAAAAAAGAATAGATACGAAAATTAATTGTTACAATTATGAGACGAAAAATTCTTGCCAAAGATATACCGTCTAATATGTAATATTTTTTAAAATTATTAATATTGTTTATATATTAAAAAAAAAAAGGTGTTTTAAATACAGTTATCATTGCAAATAGAAATATTTGAACTACTTAAACAATAATGCAGATTTACATCACTTTAGATTTACATATATTTTTTATTTTTCGCAACAATTAAAACTGAAGTGACATGATATCTGATGAAGACGAAGGTTAGAAAAAAAACTCGTAGATTGTATCGCGTGGTTCGTCATGGAATTCTCATGGCGAAATTGGTTTGGGAGACACTGCGATAGAACGCGTGGCTCGAATGACAAACACACGCGAGTCTCTTTGGCACAAATAAGCCGATTATCCCTTTACCGGCTCTCGTAGCACGCGACTGTTCCGTTTCATCTCCCTCGGCCGCCTCCACGGCTGTTTGGTCCCGACGAACTCGCTTAATTATCGAACGGCGTTAATTATTGGACTCGAGCGATTTAGACCCCGCAGCGACTATTTCACAAGTCGTCGTAAAGCGAAACGTAATTACTCGCAGAACCACAATCATCGGCCGCGAGCATGCACAGTAAATGCGCCGTCCTTCGAAACGTAAACAATCGCGATGTAGTTCGCAAGAGAGCGGACTGATAACCGTGTTTTTAGTTATTACATCCATAATTGCAAGGAATAGATCTTACCTTCGGGAATGATGCTTAATTGATACCATGTACCATCAAAGAATCGGATTAAATAGAGATGTCAATAGCGAGGTAATTTATAATCAAAGTTTCGAGTGTGCAAGGCGTAAAATCTTTTTCTTAAACTTTTAATTTTTCGTGATTTATTAGAATGAGTTTTGCAATTTAATATTAAACGCCAAAACCTGATATTCATTGAACTTGTCACGTATATTTTATTGTGATTAATGGAATATGCCGAATAGATCTTATTTCGACATCAACTTGCTAACGTTTAAATAAAGATCGATTGAGAGATTGTGAACGGCGCGCGTACGTTGCATACACGGACGATAAAATGATGAATGCATCGATTTCAGCGTATCGAGCAAGAAAACAATAAATTACGTTGTGTTTACCGCGTCTTATTACGAAAGCGAACGATTTTTGTTTACTCTCGCTCTGGAGGTGGTTAATTAATCCCCGGCTGTACACATTTACGAATTTGAAGCGTAATAAAAAGTCCCAGGGCGCGATATACGATCTAGAAAGAGAAATTATTAGCTTCCTAGAAATTCATTAAGATCCATCGTTGTTCTTATTCGAAACTCTCTTTCGTTCATTTTATTAAATCTTATATTGGCGATACAAGCTATCGTGCTAACAATCTGTACGTTAATGCTACCGGTAATAATTACATTTGTTTGTATCAGTGGAGATACAAAGTAATATTTATTGTCCTTTATTGTAGCAGGTATTATAGCTGTTTACTTTCGAATACTTTAATTATATACTATCGCGAAAATGTATATAATGGTGAATTATTAAAGTATATGACTTTGTCTAGTATAAAAAAGTATATACATTGAGAAAAAAGTGTTTGTAACTGTAATGATAAAATAATTATGGTTGGGAGCTCCATTTTTATGGTTATTACTGCTATAAGAATATATGATAGTTTTTCAAATATAAAAAAATTATGATAATTTCAAATATTAATATAGCATAAAATATCAAGATATACGAGTAAATAGTAAATAAAATAAACATTATGCCAGAGGTCTCGTCCGGATTGATATGTGTAGTCGCATTTCGATGCGCTATTTCCAGGAAACTTTCAAGTGAGAAAGTAAAGCCGCCCTGCGTCGTTTGCGCATACATTGGCATGCGTAAGGAGAATTAGATATGATGCCTTTCTCCGCCTGTATCTTCAGTGCTCGAATTTTTAACTGCGGCTCTTCCAAATATGGGTTTGTACTCATCTCTAAACACGTATCGCACGGCCATCTCTCCCTTCTCTTTGCAAACGAGGTGGAATCACATCTACTCGTTAAATTTTTTAAGGGGGTAGCTCGTCTGAAAGCCCAGCGCCCGCGCTACGATTTTATTTGGGACCCTTTTCCGGCGATTCGATACCTAGTATCTCTATATTCTCACGAGACTCTATCGTTCGAGTTTATCTCCAGAAAGCTTGCAACTCTGCTAGCACTCACGACTGTGCAGAAATTACGAGCTCTAGGTTATTCAACTCCCTCGAAATTTCGATATCGAAGGCTCTCTCTGGTTACTAAAGATTCCAGCAAGACTTCAAACATCTGGGATTGGAAGGTCCCAGCCTCTTCTTATCTTTAAGCAGTTCCTGGAGGAACCTTACGTGTTTTCTCTAATTAAATTTTATATTGTTTTCACGTAAGACCTTAGTCAGGCAGATTGCGACACACTTTTTATTTCGCCTCATTTTCCCCATAAAAAACGGTCTCTTCCCAAAACCTTAGGGTCGTTGGGTCAAAACAGTATCAGCCTGAACAAGGACAGATACTTCAATATTTTCGACCCATTCCACTAGGCACGCCTCGATCTCATTGGCGGCTAATAAGGGCGTTAGTTCGGATGAAATTCGTTGAATGGGGCAGGTTGGAGTAGAATCTCAACGACCTTTACTCGTTTTTATAATCGACCGTTGATTAGTGATTGAGCGTTTCAAGCTGCGATCCTTAAGACGACTTAATCACAATATTCACCGCTTAGCTTATTTTATTCAACCTGTAAGATATTTTTCACAAAAAGTGATATAACTCCAAATATAAGAATACTTTTATATCTTGGAGGACAAATCTGAGTGTTAAAGATCTACACATATCTATCCCTCCGGGGTACGAGACCTGGCACAATTAAATAGTTGAACGAACTTACCGTGGAGTTCGATTCCAATTATGCTCTTGTCTCGTCCGGATGGATAGTCCCATCCGTTTCTTCAGATTTGTCGGCTTTGAAATGATGATGGCCGCCGCCAGCGCATGCGCGGAGGACAACGACGCAGGGCGGCTTTACTTTCTCACTTGAAAGTTTCCTGGGAATAGCGCATCGAAATGCGACTACACATATCCATCCGAACGAGACAAGAGCATAATTGGAGTCGAACTTCACGGTGAGTTCGTTCAACTATTCAATTTTTATTCATTAGATGCAATTGCAATTATAGTGAATATAACTTCTTTTTAAATTTACATACTTATGATAATAATAACTAAAAAAAATTAGATTTTCAAGCAGCGTACGTGATTATTAATAGCACGATTGAATAGATTATATTTTCGTAGTTAAAACAACTATAAATATATAGTTGTCCCCAAAATGACTATATTATAATTAAATTATGGCAACTGCAACCATTTTTTTTCTTTCAGTGTATGACGACTTTGTCCAGTAGAAAGGTATATTACTTTGTCTATGAGAAATTTAGATGAATAAATAATTTTAATAAAAAATTAATATATATTAAAAAATTTAATTTATATTTTAAAATTTATTATATAATTATTGATATAAATAAGATTTTATAAAAATATAATTAAAATTTAAATAATTCTAATTATTAATAAATAATATTTATAATAAATGTCTTTAAGAAATTAAATTTAGTAATTTCCTATCTCTCTCTCTCTCATTTCTTAAATTCTCGTCCTACCCGGTATTTTTTCGAGCATCCTCGCGTGTCTGCGACGTGCGATCGTCGCGGGCAATTAGTTCCATCGAAAGAGCAAACGAAGCAACCCTTCCTCCCGACTTCTTGGCTTTTTGTCACGGCAATTAATATCACTTCACTATATTCCAAGGCAGTTGCGGGCAGCGCATAAATTCGTCGCTCGAATAATTTCGTATATAATTCAACCCTTTCCGTCATAACTCATGCTACCACGGGGCACCGGCAAGTTGTTCCATTCCGTGGGCCGAGCGCGGTGGTGACTCGCCCTGGTATGCTAACGACACGACGCGCCGATGCAAATTATGCGAGGCGTGGATCGCGCGAGATGAAGAACAAACAGGACGCGTGACTTGTTCGCAGCGCGGAGAGAATTGCTCCGGAAAAATCGGAGATAGAATATATTCCGATCGTCATGAATTACAGAAGCTGCTCGCGGGCGAGCTCTCGCAGCTCGAGCGCAAAAAAGGACGTTTCTTCGCCTATCAAACACGGTCGCTGCAATATCTTACGGTAGAGTTGCGCGATGGAATACGACGTAAACAAGTTAGAAACGGGTTTTGCCGCGGAGATTCGTTGGCTGATGGATCGGCGATTGAAGGAGGAGATAGGAATCGCAGGAATCTGGCGAAGAAAAAGGCAGAATAAAAGAAATGGAAGGGGGATAATAAGAAAAGGAAGATATATAGAGCAGGCAACGGAAGAAAAAAGTTAACTGAATATTACAATTTTTTTTAAAACGCAAATTTTTTTAGGATTCGAGTTAAGCTTGCTGAAAAACAACATTAAGAATCTTTATTTTGGACTAGATCAATACTAGAAGAACGTCTATTATGGTCGCAGAAGTCTGGAAAAGAGATGAGACTGGTTAAATTATTTTTATTAATATGTATTGCGTTTTTTTTTATTAATCTGTATACCTGTGTTGGAAAAGAGATGAGACTGGTTAAATTATTTTTATTAATATGTATTGCGTATTTTTATTAATATGTATATCTTTGCTGAAAAAGAGATGAGACTGGTTAAATTATTTTTATTAATATGTATTGCGTTTATTAATATTTATCGCGTTTCTCGGAGCTTTCCCGACGCAAGAAAAATATAAACACCGCGCCGCGGGCAATATTTTTCTTAAATCTTCCTGCGGGCCATCTTGAGTCTTTTCACGGTCCGTTAGTGAAGTCTGGCGCAGCTGTTAAATCCAACAATTTTTCCATCGTGCGTTCTCTTCTTGGCAACCTCATTGGCAAACGATGAGCGAATGATAACGCTATCTCAATTTATTGTTATTATTCATCTACTATAATTTAAATTCCTATCATATCTATCGGTAGATTACCTGCTGTATGATGTATGATGTATGACTATTATCATGTAAGAATGGTATAGGAAATTGACTGCGATCGTATGCATGCAATCGCAAAGTACATATATTGACTTTAAAATATCAAGTGTAAAAGTGAAATAAGGAAATCGTAATATTATCAATTTTTGTGACAATTATTACGTATCAGTTAACATAATATTCTATTCTCAAGATCGATTAAAATCGATTAAAATGAAATTTATCGTAGGTATAATACATAACACACGTACAATTTATTGTATTCTTATCGACTTTAATCTCTATAATATTTCTTGAATATCATTTCTTACCTTACTTTAACTCTTCCTTTGCTTATCCGTGAACTTGCTCCCAAGTTTCTCCCGGCAGTCTTTCACGTTAAGCTCTCTCGAGTAACGATACCCGGAAAACAAGTGTGTTTTCCATGCTGCGATATTATAATAATAGTAGTAATAATAATAACATCACCGTCTTTATTATCAGAACAAAGGACGGGCCGCAGCATAATAGACGCTTTACGATACCATTTCCGCCCACGAGCGCGCACATCCCCGGAACATCTCTCTAAGCTATTAGTGCTACCTTCGTAAAGTATACCTCATTGCACAGTTACTCCAGCTTTTAAGCACTTCTAGACGACTTGTCTGCATTCAGCCATTTTACGGGGAGATTAGAAAAAGAAATCGTAGCAAAAACCTTTATTTCGAGGATGTAAAAACAGCTCTATCAATAACTCACGCACTCATTTTCTTAGTTTTGAGCTCTTTCTTTTTATAAAACTATATTCTTTTTATAAAACTATGCTCATAAGACTATGGATGCGGTTAAAATCTCACTATATAAATGCTTCGAATCATTTGATTGACCATGATTATCTGCTAACTCACGTAACAGTATAGTGAATTATCAATCTTTGTCTGCGTTAATATTGATCTATCGTATCGATAATCAGATATCAATAGATAGAAAGAAATTTACCAATTGAAGAATGCGTCAAAGCATTTACAGCATTAAGTGTACTTTATATCCAAAGAATAATATGTCTAAAAAAAAAATTTGTACATAAGACGTCCGTAATAATACGATGTCTAAATTATATTTTAACAATTAATTTTTTAATAATTAATTTTTAATAATTTTTAATGTCTCTGAGACGTTTTATGTTCGCATTTGTAGGACATATCGGATGTTTTTCATTTAATGACACAAATCGACACGAGTCGTCGTTCTATCCTCCTTGACATTCAGAAAGTTACAAAGATAGAATGACACTCGTGTCGATTTGTGTCGACTTGTGTCATCAAATAGAAAGCACCCATTGTTCTTTGGATATCTGCATCGAAACAGCTGAAATTCATTTTCCAAATATACCTGCTAGAAAAAGTCAAAGAGCTTCGAACAGCGCGATCTGTCCTTTGACTTAACGCGCGTCATGAGAAATGAATCATATTCATCAGTCGACCGGTCAACCAGTCGCGACGATAGTTATATCGAAGAAAAAGCCGATAAAGTCACGACAGGCGACAGGCAGTCTAGCGATACAACGACTCGGCTTCTCCTTCCGTGTTTCATCTCGGCCAACGTGTGTTAGCACGCGTGTGTACGCGTCCCGCGATCATGTACGCAAGTATATATATATATACACGCACCTGTGTACAACATGCTCGAGCTCCGCACGTATCATTTCGCTCGCGAAACACTTGCCTGATGCATATATCGGCCACTGTGTTTATTTGGTTTCAGCTTTTCCGCATGATTGATAGCCTCTTCCAGGCGTGTCGGCTCGTCGCTACTCCAATCATCTTGTCCGAAGGCCATTGATTGCGATACGGCCCGGAGTATCCCGATGAGATCCCGAAGGGCTGATGTAACGCTGATGATGTTATGCTTGAAGCCTCTTAAGCTAGGGCCTCGTTCGAGAACACTACCAAGTAGAGAACATGCTCTGGGAACATGTTTTGGAAACCCATAATCCGATGAACATTGTTATTATTATTATCAGCATTATTATTACTGAAACTTTACGTTGCACTTTATCAAAGCGTATTATTTTTTTCTAAATATTTTATATGCATAATTGTCAATATTATTTTTCAGAAGATAATCAACTGCTTTATATTATTTATTGATTATTGCACTTTTATTATTTTGCCGTTATGTTTAGATTGCCATTACTAGTGAGTTTTCTTAATTGCTTTCCATTTTTACAAATAATTGGATTACTAATAATTGGGATGCACGTTTATTATCTACACAAATCTTATAAAAGATTTATTATTTCGAATGTGACGTTTGATTATCGATGCGATAGATCAAAAATAAATTCATCAGAAATCGATGATTCACCGTACTGTTTTACGTGAGTTAGTAGATAAAATTCTATTTCGTTTACGTATGCGTATAAAGATTGCAGCTCTTTATCAGATATTTTCCGATAAACGCCATGCTTTTCACTCGTGCATTGTTTGCAAGACAGATATCCACATCGTGCGTATCACTGACTTAAAAAATGGCGTGACTCACAGCATTTTATCGTGTCCGCGAAAGCCACAATCTTGAATTTCTTTACTTTCATGACTCGTGTACTCTAAACTGATTGTTACGATATTCGTTACATCATATTTTGCAATCGTTTTATATTACAAAAAAATGTAAAAACAAGTTTAAAGTGACGTTATACGTGCACAGAAATATGCTTTTTTTTTTTTCATCGCGATAGACATACAGTAGATACGGAATAATTCTGTCTTTTACGCCGCAAATAAAAGTCAAAAGCGTTTTCTGCGCGATTAATTCTTATCTACAAAGTTAGTCATCGCATTTTAATGTAACCGCACTATTGTCACGTTCGCCACTTTGAATCATCTTAGATCCTGGCCCAGTTTCATATGTCGCGCGATACAAAATACTAACACTTATACAAAACACCTGACGTATGCGAAAATAAGTCACGCGTGGCACGAGCGAGAGCGGAGGAAACCCATGTAATGTTCGCGACGCAATAAGTCGCGTGTTAAATCATTCGCGATTTTTTGTCCGATCGCACGTTTGCAACGGTGTCTGTTTAGTATCGCAACGGGGGAAAGTACGATCGATAACATTCCCGCCGTGTAACGCCACTTGCATTTTACGTGCATTTAATGTAGGCATTCTAGAATTTATCTGTCTTTATTTATGCGCCTATCTATTCAGATGTGTCTATCTATTTTTTTTTTTTTATAATTTACGGATAACGGTACATATCTACGCTGAGAAAAAATGCCTGGTCGGATTAATTGAAATTGAAAATGACCGAATCAGAATTTTTCCGTTTAAATCTATGAAATTCCAGTTGAGAATAACCGGAATTTTGATTGACACAATTAAAATGTTCTTTCTAGTTCGTTTATTTTCAACGAGATATATTTTTCTCTGCGCAACAAGACATGAATTAAAACATAATTCTGCACTCTGGCAATCTCGTCGATCACTTTCGTATTTCATAAATAAGAATTTTTTTTTTTTTCCCACGCACGTTGAAATTTCATAAACGGACAAGAACAATTAACCATCGATCCATTCGAACGCTCCGAACTATCGAGTGCGTCGCTTCTTTCCATAAGAGCGGTTACGCACATGGCGTCGCGCCTGATTTTCGTGCGTAAAGTTTCGCCATCGGTTCATCCGCGACGCGCGTAATCCGCGTTTAATATCCGCGCGTCGCTTATCCGCGGACAAAAGCAACGACGTTCATATTTCACGGGCCAAAGGGCTACCAATAAAGGGCTAACCGTTGCCACTAACGCGCGTGACACGCGACCTTTTGTGGCTGACTGCCCATTGTTTCTTTCGCAGCGGCATCTAATCGGACGGAAGCCACGATCTTCCTCTCGCCAGGCCCGATACGTAAAAATCTCTACTAGTATTTGATAGGACGACGCGATGCGGCCAGTGGAAAATGTCGACACGTGCACTCGTTTCACGCTGCATGACGATTAAAGAACAGGCCTATATATTTTTTTTCTATGCATTTCACACAAAGCTGCGCAAAGTTGCTCGTGCATAGTCGACGCGTATTTTGAAAACGTCCGTGTGATAAGACGGTGTCATTTAATTAGCCAAAAAATTACCGATGTCACATATATGATTACGCCGTATTATGTAGAAGTTAATATTGGAATTATTTTTAAAACTTAAAATACGAACCGCCTTATCGGTCCGAGTGTTAAGATGTTGAACTACCATATAATATATACATTCATTGAAATTGAATTAATTTTCAGAAATAAATTGCGAGCCGATGAAATTATCGGATTCACACAATCAATCTGAATTACAAATAATCCCCCGAAAATTTCCCAAATCTTCAAAAAACTGTAATAAACTTATTGCGAAAATAAGGAATTATTTTTTCTCACGTATGCGAGTTTTATGTCGGGGTAAATCGATTGCAAATAATTGAGTACTTTATAGAATCGTGTAGGAACGTAGGGATGAGTTTGTTCAGATTCATCTATGACAAAAACCTCGATGAATACCTAAGTAACGGTCCCTAAAAACGGGTAACAGATTGCACCATCACCGCCATCAAGCGAAATTGCAGCCCCTGCCAAATCACCGATGTCTATCGACGTGGCACCTGCACCCTGCGCATATTCCCGCGTGGAAAAATATGACACGCGTATAACTGCGCGGAAGGCACGAATGCCAGAACGAAAATCGTTGGCCAATCGTCGGCGTAGGAAGGACGGGACGAAAAACGCTGGAACGCACTGGCGAACACGAAGGAGGGACGGAGAGTAGTACGCGCGAGCACAAACGAGCGGTTGGGCTCAAACTGGTTCGCGAATGTATGCAAATAGAAATGTAATCTGGTGTCAGCGGCGCGACCAATAATGTCAATCAAACGCACTGGTGGCCGAAAGCCAACAATGGGGAATTGGCGAGCGAGTATATGGCCCAGAGCGAATATGCAGTATGTAAATGTTGTCATATCAATGGGGATCTGCATATGGATGCACGCCAGATATACCAGCGTTTCTCTACCCGGTGACACGCGCGCTTTGGCGACAT
Source organism: Trachymyrmex septentrionalis (assembly GCF_001594115.1). Classification (NCBI taxonomy): domain Eukaryota; kingdom Metazoa; phylum Arthropoda; class Insecta; order Hymenoptera; family Formicidae; genus Trachymyrmex; species Trachymyrmex septentrionalis. The sequence goes on from NW_017305451.1 coordinate 1,504,318, forward strand.
GTGCATTCGGTTTAACTCCCCATCCGCCACCCCCGTTGCGATGCGCTCCACACACTTTCGTATAGTTTCCTCCGCTTCTCCATCCTTCGATTCCCGTGAATATCACGCGCGAAGCGATGCAACGCGTCAGCACCGCGCAGATTTGCAGAATGCATTTTTCATTTAGATACGTCCCGGCCGAACGCGCTTTCGCGCTGTTTGCATGCAGTTGTCCGAATTGATCGAGCCTGAACGGAGGTATTGGAATTTAAGAAGAAGAAGATTGATATTTATTATCCGAAATTCTCTGCTACCGATGTTATTAAAAAAAAAAAAAGAAGGATTGTTAAAAAATAACAATTGAATTATTTAGAGATCGGAGATTAGAATACATGGAATACTTACCTAATACATAAAATACTTAACTGAGTCAATTTTATATTTAGGCTTTAAAGAGAAGCGCTTCTGTCCGCAAAGTAGTTTTGATACGAGTCGTCAGGAAGTCGCATTCATGGATAGATGAAAAATACTTTTCGACCATCGCATATGTATGAGTGCAATGTGATATTTTTCAGCGGGAGGAACGATATGTAGAAAATAAATAATTGATAGTTTGCGCATTCAGTTAAATCTATTGTTTCATATTGATCACTAGTCTCCATAGCCCGCTGTTCCAATTGTGCATTCCTGCTTTATTCGACTTTCCGCACCTGCGTTTCCGATATATATATATATAGCCGATGTTATTAAAAACATGCTGAAACGTTGCCAATACGTTTTTCCACGCATACTGTGGCGTCGGCATCATCTTTTTTTTTTTTTTTTTCAGTTACACATTGGACGTGCGTGCTCTCTTGTTTGCTGTTGTTTCGGATCGAGTTAATCCGTGGAGAAACACCGCGAGCAAAAATCGCGACAAAAATGAGGGAATTGAAAAGAGGGAATTCACGGGATGCACATATACTTGGCGGTATATGCGCATTCATTATTCAACTATTGATACGCAGTTTTCCGCACATAGCGCAATCTGCAAAAAATGCGATAATACCAGAATCTCCCTAAATCCCTCTAAAATTTGCGCAATACGTTACTGTTGCCGTCGCTGTATCAATATTGATTTCTGCTTTCGAGAATTTCAAGTAAGCTATTTCCAAACACATAACAATATTGCTACTGTCTTATCCTCCAGAGAAATATATACGTGTGCGTGTGTGTGTGTGTGTGTGGGGGGGGGGAGAGACATTAACTCCCGTCTTGTTAATATTTCAATTTCCTGATTTGCATGTACCGTTGTCTACGCTCGTTACAAAGCAATTGCCACGCTCTAATCTGGTATACAGAACGCCACCAACGTCTTGCGGTTCGCATTAGATTCAGAACACTGAATAGAATGGGGCACAACGCTCGATTGGTTTGCGGTTGCATCCCTTAGTAATGAGCCTCGCAGATGGCACGTCTCAGGAAACCCATTAGAACGATTCTAAATGCCACGACCGTAATGCCAATTCGCGTAGATCGATACGAATTGGGTAATCAAGAGTGTCTATTTGGTGTAAAATTGAAATGACAAAATTTTAAAAGTAAAATTTCTTTGCATCTCTGTCATTTATTAAGTATATACACGTTTCGATTATTTATTCGTTCGCATTTGCAATTAAAAATGAAAGTCTTTGATTGCACAACATTTTTTACGGAACGGAACAATTGACGTGTAATCGCAAGTATAATAATATAAGATGGCGAGAAGTAGGTCTAGGAAAGGGAGCGGCGTCATGATGACGTGTAATATAAAGACACATGTTAATGCTTTCGGCGTGTTCACATTTATTCAATAGAAAAATCAAAAAGTACAATAATGATACGGCGACGCATAGTGGTCACCGTAACAATCGACGTTGCGTAACGTTACGATATATCGATAACTATATAAAAGTGAAAAAATCTGTACAATGAAAGACATGCGGGTAGCGGAGAGATGTCCCCGTCCCTTTGCGAACTCCCAATGGTCGACGTCGCGCCTCGAAGGCGCCGCGTCACGCGAGAGAAACGAGCGTGAAAGGGAGAAGAACAAAAGTGTGTGTGTGTGGAGTCGGGAGTAAGTCGGGCACGCGTCGAAGCGGCGGCTTTCAAGGCGCTCCGTCGACCGGCGGTCGGGCAGCGGACGCGAGAGCGATTCGTAAAAATAAATCGATCATGGGGGGTGTGGTAAGGTTTACAAAATATTAAGATTACAATGATAATAATAATCGTAATAATGATGATATTAATATTAATATAATATTAATAATAATAATAATAATAATATAATAATAAATCCAGTAATAATATATAATAATAATAATAATAATAATAATAATCTATC
>NW_017305451.1:1506758-1509669 GCF_001594115.1 Trachymyrmex septentrionalis
ATAGTACTTAAAATCATACTCAATAAAATTAATAACACGAAAAATTGTCATAAACTAAAATCAAAAGTAATCGATAACATATGGTATATGTAATGACTTATGATAGCACAGCATCGTATGATTAGATCCGCATGTCGGGCACGCGTCGGCTCCCAGCTACGCGTATCACTTTCATCGTTCACTTTTCAATTCGTGCTCGGATCGATATAATCGGAACACGTCCCTCGAATACAGTTTCGCGAGAGGAGCCGAGGCGTGTACCAACGATCGCGCGACCATATGTTCGTTTAAAACTAAAAACATCGATAGAGCGCGAAAGAGGAGAGAAGGGCTTGAAGAGAGAAGAGAGGTAAGGGAGGGGGGGGAGGGGGAGGGGAGGGGAAGAAAAAAAATAAAAATAGAAAGAATCAAAGTATGAGCGAATGTTCTGCGCGTTCTCCTTGAATTGTTACTTGCTTGGGGTAGTCTTCCTGTTCCTGTTGAAGAAACAAGCACGGAGGAGGAGGAGCAGCAGCTCGGATGCTCTGGCTCTCCTCTGTGCCTTGAGAACACTCTCAAGCTGTTCGGAGAGCGGCCAAGCTCCGCGTTTTTTAAGCCGAAATTTAATTGGAGGCGAGGAGAAACGAAAGAAGACAGAAGACAGAGTTGAGTTGGGAGAAGACGTGAAGAATGACGAAAGGGAGAAGAAGTGGACCGTTACGACAGAATCAGCACGATCGGGACTAATGGAGGAGACAGAAGAAAAAAAGAGACAAAACTAAAACAAAACAAATCAACAGTACTCTGCTCTCTTTCGCTTACATCTGCACTAAGGAGGGGAGATTATTACATAATACCATATATTTGTATAATATATATCACGTGACCGCCATACATCTTCCGTCCAATCACTCGCATCGGGATATTCGAAGCAAAACGAAAGATATACATATACATATATATATATCTAAAAATAAAAAATAAAACAAAAGAAAAAATATACGGACACGCGTATAGCATCAATATCGCGAAATATCGATAGAAAAAAAAAACGAAAAGAAAAAGGACAGCACCTCAAGTGTCGTGCAAGCGCTCGCATCTTTTCCCTCCTCATTTATTTGGTCGCTTCTTTGGATTGGTCAGCTGGACGAAAATTGATCGACGAGATGTATTGTCTTTTTACCGTTATATTTATGTTTTTTTTTTTTTATCTTTATGCGCGTGTACGCATAAAGATCGTATCTCTTTGACAGTCTTTACAGTCTGATTACGATTTTTCTGTCAGAATTACTTGCAGTCCAGACTCTATCACAAGGCAGCTGCGAGCTTTACATACGACTTGAGAGACTCCATAACGTCCGTCCTGGGAGAACTTCTAACGGTTAAAATTTCTTCTTTTTGTTATCAAGAATTATTTTGTTTTTCTCTCACTCTCGCTCTCTTTCTCTCTCTGTTCCCCTATCATACGATCTCATGCACGCTCGGTTGATACAAATTTCTTCGCTCTCTCTCTCTCTCTCTCTCTCTCTCTCTCTCTTCTTTCTTTCTTTCTGTCGTTTTCTTTTTCTTTCGTAAATAACGAATAGATTGCGGCGGTCTATATGGTCCACGGGACATTTGGCTACAGGTAACGTATTTTGTAGGCATTCGGAGTTTACGAACTTCTTGCTATTTTAAGTGGAGCATGAAAGATTACATAGTGAAGGGATAGGCAAAGGTCCGCCGAGTGTGACTCGCTCGCTTTTCGCTTTGATAACTGATTCGATTAACTTTTTACAATATATATGACGAATTATACATAAAACATCGAAAGTTAATGATCGACAATACACAAGTATGAATTATGCAAAAGCGCTGATTATTAAATATTATTGGAATATTTTCCAAGAAAGAGATTCCCCCAATAGACAAAGTACAATAGGTTAATTAAAGGATTCGTCAAGAATAAATGGATTGTGTCATGTTTGTATATTTGAAAGCTTATAGTGTAAATTAAAATATATGAAACATAAGGCGACACAGACACTTGCGCGAATTGAGAATCAGCGGAGAAAATTAACTCGCGGCGCATATTTCCGGTTATCGAACGAGTCACCCCGAGAGATCCTCAGAAAAGCAGGGTTTTCAAGTGGCACGGGCGTCAAATGATCGATCTATTAATTGGAATCGAGTAGTCACTGCTTCCTTGTCCCAGCGTACTCCGCTAAGGAGAACAAAAACCGTAAGCGACGGTTGGCACCTGACTGTGGCTGGAGCGACAGAATAATCGCGAATAATTTCCTTACTTCTAAACACGAGTACTACTACACATCCGAAGAACGTACAACAGTCATTTTATGGCAAACTTATACAGTCTGAGCAAAATAAAATTTTTCATAAGATCTTAGACGATTATTAATAGTACTAAGGGCAAGTGTATGTCCGTGTATGTTATGTGTATCGTGTAATGTAACCGTACATGTACATGTGTGTATACACATATGTAATTGTGTGTGCTACGAGTTCTTTCGCTTCGGTACATTTATAATGTGCTATTTGAACCGGGGCTCGCCCGCTCGTCGTGAAGGCGCGAGAATGGTCGATTGGAAGGAAAGGATCACAATCGATCGCGACAATCGGTCCTGCCCCGGTTTAAATACTGCTACAAAGATCAAGTGTCCTCCGCGCATTTCTATAATAATTTATTACTATTAGAGATGGTCTTTTATGCGCCGGAGACAGCAGGTCTCTTAATCGAGGCGACGACCGTTCTTTCGTCTCGCGTCTCACGATCGAGCGATATATCCTGCGGGGGTAGTCCTGTCAAAGGACTACCGTCACAGCGAACGAACCCGAGAGAGAGCCTCGTCCCCGATGTTTTCTGAACTCGGTACTTCGGGATCTTCGCGCTTACAAGAAGAGGTGAGGATCGCGGCAGGAAGGAGGGGGGGGG
>NW_017305451.1:1509769-1514215 GCF_001594115.1 Trachymyrmex septentrionalis
AAAATATAGATATATTTGTAAATATATATGTATATATGTATATATATATGTGTGTAGAGGGGAAAATCTCAATCTTAGAAAATATGTGTTAAACAAAAATACACGAATCTCAATGGTTGGTCCGATAAGACTAGTCGATTATTTCTTTACAGCGCCGGGAAGTTTGAGACCTCGAGCCTTTACACGTTTTGTGACGAGTAATAATAATAGAAATAATAATAATAATCAATAAGAATAATAATCAGTGATCGTACTATATAGATGATTACTGAGTGCGAACGCAGCGATAAACAGTTTTCGTTGTTATAAACCTATTCGAATAAGATCGCTACAACAACGTCGTTATCCCTCGTCGTCTTCCCTCGCGTTGAATCTAATGTTTATCTCTCTTTAATCACTAACTCTATTTTTAACTAATTGAGGTACAGCCAATCGAGCCCCGATGCCGTTCGTTTTGATGAACCATTTGAGAGAGAAAAAAATTCGAAAACGAAACGCGCGCGCGCGCGCGCGCGCGTGTGTGTGTGTGTGTGTGAGTGAGAGAGAGAGAGAGAGAGAGAGAGAGAGAGAGAGAGAAGTAGGTTTCTTGCACGCGGACGGGCAGAAACGAACGGCGTCGGCCGCTGAATTCGCCTAACAATCGATACCTCCGCGAGATCATATGAAAGATTTCTTAAGATACATCTTATAACGGTACTTTTACAAACTAACGCGCGCGCGAACGCGTATATAAAAAATTAAGAAAAAGAAGAAAAATAAAAAAAAAACAGAACGAGGTGGGACGAAGAAATGCAATGAGAGATGCAACTAAGGTTATAGTTGCGAAAATACGTTAGATCATGTCTTTAGGATTTTTCTCTTGTTCACGGAAAGGGGGGAAGGATATATCATAGTATGATTATTTTTTATAATAATCGGATATTTTATTAATTACGAGATCACAGTGACGCTTTGACGCGCGGGGATCTCGGATGGGCGGGCTGCATCTACTGCTGGTCTTTTTTCTTTTTTAATCAGACTTCATATTTGAGCGTATTGCGAATTGCGAATTGTATACCTATATTATGGACTTGTCCCCTTAAACGCAAGAAGATCCTCGAGAAGACCGCTTTTCTCGTGTTTTTCCTACGTTGTTCAAAAGTATGCCTAAATTAATCCCCGGTTAAGCTCTCGAGTAAGCGTATCAACAGCCTGCCCCCCACGATCCGCATAGTCACAGTTACAGCTTATTTCCCACCTATATCCATCAACACCTCTATCAATCTCCGATGAACCATCGTCTCCACTACCCTTAACATCACCTCTCTGCCATACTTTCTCCGGGCTCGCGCCCCTTCGAAATATACGTTTCTTTCCGGTTATCTCTCGAAACAGTAATATCCCAACTATACCATTTAAAATATATATATATTTTATATATATATATACTTTTATATATGTTTATCCATATATCATTATTATACTCTCAATATGGCTGACTACTATCTAAGTGCTTCTACAGAGCAATTAATTCTAAAAAAATGAACAAAAAAGGTAAAAAAAAAAAAAGAAATATACCGGGAAAGAAATCGTAGTTCATTACTGCATTTACGGCTCTGAAGAGAAGCGACTATGTACATGCGCCGTGTTTTCTCACTTTCAATTTTCCTCCGACATCCACATCCACACCCACACACACACACACACACACACGCGCGCGCGCGCGCACACACATATATATTATATTGCGTGTATATATCCGCCCCCGGGCCATAAACGGCGGGGGCTCGCGAATTCGCTCTGCCTTTCCCTATCTATGAAGTAAAAGGATTAAATGGCCGCGACCTTTCTTTTAGGCTCGTTTTACCGCGCTGCAGGAAAACGGGAATTTTCCCTTTGGTCGGAATGCAATGCAACAACCTCCATCGAGAAAGAGTTATCTCTCTTAGCTCGTGGCTCGACGATATAACGAGAACGCTAGCTATATTAAATGTGTATAACATGATAATATTGTACCTTTGCGTGCTCTCTCCGTGAAAGGAGCAAGCTGCACATAGGAAACCCGATCGATGATTGGAAATTCTACCAACTGTAAAACGCGAGTCACCGTTAAATTTCACGCGATAAAATTTCTCGCGACGATCGTTAATATTTTTATTAATTGGCAAGTTTTATGTTTAATTACCGCGAATATTGTTCAAATTTTGGCAGTTTAATCAAATTTTAGCTTACTAATTGTGAAAACCAAAAATTTCGGACGAATATGACAAAAATTTCTGTTGAAATTGTAAATACCGTTCAATTAAAATTAATCTCATTTTTAGAATTTAATTCATAAAATTTTGAATTTAATATTTATTACGTTTTCCACAAAAATATGCGACCATTTTTCGATAAATGTTTAACGAATGTTTAAAAAAAACAGTTAATTATTATTTACTGCACATTAAAATATATTCGCGGATGGAAATTTGATAAATGCATTTTTTTTTAGATGGTAATTGAATTTTACGAAATAAAATAATACGTATGCGTTGTACGATGATAATTTCAACATGTGCTAGATTTAATGGTGACTCGCGTTTAGCGGAACTGACAATCCGAGTTCCTGACAATGAGAAATTGGCTCGCGAAAGTACGACAGAATAAAGCGCTATAGAATGTGAAAATACGAAGACTCTACAATCCGCGCGTAATGAGATTAGAATAACGCGTTAGCTTTTTCGCCGTGTATAATGCTTTCCTTACAGCGCGTATCAAATACTTTTATTTTTTTTTAAATATCTCTGTTTCAAAATGACTCTAACTATTTTCATCTTTAGAAATTACGTGTTACGGACACCGACGTTATTGACTTTCCACAAAATCGCTCCCGTTTAGAAGCGTCTGGCGAGGATTTGCTTATCTCGAAGTGGCGGTAATACACACACACACGCGCGCGCGCGCGCGCGTGTGTGTGTGTATTCCGCGTATATATTTATCTCAAAACGCGGCTCTATCAGACGGTAGAAAAATGGTATCGCCTACAAATAAATACTATAGACCTATACACTGGAATACTTTGACGGAGTAACGTCACGATCGTCCTATCAATAGGGAGACAAAGGAAAACGCAATAGACTTACACTCGGGGAGAAGAGAAAGCGTGGCCCGCAGGGACGACTGTACAGCAGCCTCGATATAGTTTTGGTCTCGATAGTTTAAAACCAAACGAGAAAGCCCAAGGATACATTGTTCCCATCCCCTCACTCGTTAGGCTAGCCCTTCCTATCTAGAATCCTAAGAGAAATCGCGAAACGAGAAGGCTTGGGCCTGCTCGCCCATGAAAATTGAGACTCTGAATCGTCAAGCGAACACAACACATGATTCTTACCAATACACACTAAGTCTCGAGATCAGAGATCACGTTACGTTACGTTACGTTACGTTACGTCGCGCACAACAGAACAGTAAAGAACTGTCGTCGATAAATATGGAATTGCGAAGCAGGGAAGTGAAACGGAGGGGATCTTCTTAGAAGATTGAGGATTGGTGAGTTAGAGCAAGAGAATCGATAGACAGTTTTTGTCGATAGAAGAAAGAAGATAGAAACGGGAAAGAAGGAAAGAGAAAATAGAAGTTAGAAAGGGCACAGGGGAAAGAAGGAGATATATTCCTTCCGATGTGCCGCGAAAGGCATCTCGCATGTCACGAGGGTGCCTACTAATAGCTAAGCTACCGGAGATCATTTGAAAACTGTCCACGGGAGTCGCAGCTAGCCAATCAAGATGCTGCGATCCTCGGCCTATCGATTATCTACTTTAATTATTATAACATCGACTTATTACTGAGTTTTTATTTACTTTAGATAAATCCTCTATGCATATACAAGTTTGCTCCCCTATCTCCACCTTACGTCCTCGTTCGTCGTCCCCTATCCTCTTAACATTTTTTGGAATCGTCGTCCCTCTCGACGTCTCTTTATATACATACATTCCGCACGCGCACCGTAGATGTTTGGCGAGGCCGATCGATTGTATTATAACAAACTGTGAATCGATTGTAATTCAGATAAGACATATCTATTAGTTAGGCCCGTGACATTGTCAAAATTAAAAACCTTCTTTGTCGTTTTTCAAGGAAATATATATATATATATATTCGATAAACGAGCTTCGCGCGAAACATCGTCGTGGCGCGGCGTCGTTAAAAAAATCTTGAACAAGAATTGCTACCGGTCGGGAAATCGCGTTATCTACAAGCCACGTACCGAAGAGTAGTCTTTCTACCTTGGCGAGATCAAGAGAGGGACGGACGCGCGAAGAGAAGACAGAGAATTGGGGGGCGATGTGGTCCGCCCTCTCTCGCTCCCATATAATCACACTACTTTATTTAATTCTCTTTATTTATCCGTAATGAGATCATCATTTGATTATTGGGTTTAATCCTCTTTGGATCTCGTCCTTAGTTCCCCCCCCCCCCCCCCGT
>NW_017305451.1:1514315-1521955 GCF_001594115.1 Trachymyrmex septentrionalis
GTGTCTCGGGTCCGATCGCCACGTAATACGCAATTCGATTACTCTCACCCGGGTTATCTTTCCCCTCTCCCCCTGTCTTCGCAAAAATCCTAGTTCCCGTTCTTCGCCCCTTTGCCTACGAATTCGCAGGATGAACTATCGGCACGAACGAACAGCGCTACGTACGAAAATAACTCCTGCATCGCGCGAGAATGCACTTGTACCTCGACGTCGCTATCCCGTCGTCGTCGTCGTCGCTAACCCTCGCTTCGTCATCCGCGGCAATCACAGTCACAATTTATCGACAGCGCGCAATTTCTCGACAAACAGCAATGAAGCAAACAGATAGGATGGTCGATTCTCTCGTCGTCATCGATTTAATTAATAGATAGGTGATGATTTAAGAACTTTTTTTGGAATCAACCTTCCCAAAATTAAAGATCCTTCTATATAAAATCTACCCGTTCATCCTCCCCGGAGGAGGGATGAAAAGGCGTATAGTATAGAGAGCAACTATGACTCGTCAACTCAATTATTATTATTATCATTATCACAATCGTCAGTATAAAAATTATTATAAAATCAATCCATTATCATCATTATTAATTACAATTATTAATTATCAATTATCAACTACTAAATAAATCATAATACGTAATGAATTATCAATTATCAATTATTAGTTAATCAATTAATTAGAATCGTCAATTATAAGGAAATCAGAAGCACGCCGCAGAAGCAAATAGTTATCTTACTACTTTCATCGTCATGATCAAAAGACATCAAATTGTATTTGCAGTCGCATGGTCCCTCAGGAACCGATCAAAGTCGATCAAGCGCATTCTCGCGTAGCCGCGCAACGCAAGCGCGAAATACAAAGATAGACAATATAAAATTACAATCGTATTATCGGAGTGGATGTTTAGTAAAAGAACGTCTCGTCTTCTCGACGCGCTCTACCTCAATTAAATCCATCATCCGATGACATAAAGAGATCCAGAGTACGCGCCGTAGACTGTCTCTTCTCCTCTTCCTCCTTCTCCTCTCGAAACGATCCGTCCCGAGGATTCCATAGAACAGAATTGTCCGCGGTCGCAGACAAGGAAAGAAGTGCTGGCGGTCCGTCCGTTTTCTTCTAATTGTAACCCCCGATATCGGCGTTCTAGTCGTCGACACAATCGACGATCGAGCCCGTAGGATTGGACCCAGAACGGTTGGACGAAACCGGAGCATCTATCGCAGGCGGGAGACAAGTCTCCAGCCGAGGTACAGAGCCACCGTTGCCCAAAGGGTCTCTCGTAACGGCGTCGGAATCAACAGCGACAGCAGGCTGTCGGTGGATGACGAGTTGCTGTTGCGACCGTTCAAGCCTGGACCGATCACCGGTAGCGTCGATTTCTCGATCTCGGCATCCTGCAACAGTAAGCAGCGACATTCATCGCTCAGTATCGTCCGATACCTTTCTTCAATTCCGAATAAAATTCAGAATAAAATGTCGTTAACGTTCAATATTTCAAGTATACTCAATTGTTATAATCATGTTATAATTGTTCTCATTTTAATCCTCCGCCGACAACAATGTATTTTAATGGAGAGTACGAGTGCAAGATAGACAAAAATGTGTTCAAGTTGCATATTGATGGGAAAGTACGTAGACAAAATAAAATAGACTCAAGAACGATTAGATTGCAATACCGTTAATGTGTGTCTCTGTGAAAATGGATATTTAAACGGTAAATGGACGGTAACGAGACTCTTCTCCGATACTCTCGGCGAAGATTTGGCGAAGGCGAGACCTGTCGTAAGTTTCTCCTCGTAGTGGTAGATCCGGGGAGTGAGAATGGTATGGGAAGGAACAACGATCGACGTGCGGGGTTAAGATTCCTAATTGGGAGTGTCCTAATTGGACGGAATTACCGACGATCCGGCACTCTCTTGCGGCTAAGTCTTCAGCGAAAAGAAAAAAAAAAAAAAAAAGAAAAAAGAAGAGGAAAACGCGACGCGGTCGTTTTATCGAGTCCCTTTACTCCGGCGAATTTATACGGAGGAACGACGACAGCGTTGTCACAGAGGGGAAATATCGCGTCGCTAAAGTCTACAACGTCTCTCAGATTCCCTGTTTTCTTTACGAAAACCGTTTTCTCGCGCGCAAAACCACTCGCGGCCTGGAAAAAAGATTCAATTAAAGCTTGCTTATTAACGACACTAATTACCCAATTAACTTCCATTCCGTTGCACTGAATACCTACGACTACTGGTATTGGTGAAGCCGCCGCGTCCGCAGTGCAGGCTTTCGTGCTGAGAATCGTATAAATCGCTCGCGCGCAAAAAGGAATTCCGTTAGGATGTACTTATAAACGATACTTATTACCCAATTAGTTCGCGATACATTCGGATAAGGCCGGTATAATGATTCCGCGTATTAGCCGGGATCGCAAGAATTCTCTGTTAAAACAAAAAACAAAAAAAGACATGCGAAATCCTTCATGCGAGAAGCCTTGTACAAAATTTCTTGCAAATTCGTTTGCGATAATACTCGTAAAGATTCATTATTCATACAGAAAGTCTTCTTCTACCATCGGTTGAACTTGTAATCTGATGCAGATTAACACGTAAAAATTTACGCCGAAACAATTCGATGTATTACTTTTTGCAAAATACACATACAATTTTTCCCGAGCCAAATATAATACAAGAAACGCACATAAAACAAAAATCCATTACATTGACCTAGCTGAAGTCTGAGAAAAATTATCGCAAATCTTGATAGCACGCTCTTGTAATATCTCGCGTGAAGGAAGAATCTACTGCCGCAGGACGATTAACTCCGGAGGGTTCCCTTTGTTTCTCCATTCCGCCCGCCTACCGTCGACACGTTATCTCAGCTTCGATTCCCGCGACTTCCGATTCCCCCGTCTCGTCTTAATCCACTCGCCGTGACCGGACGTGCAATAATAAACGCCCGGGGAAAGCCCAATCACCAAGGCGGTGGGCCTTTTATGGGACGACCATAATATCTGGGCAGTGTGTTCGACCCTACGAAGGAAGAGGAGAGAAAGAGAGGGAAAGGGAGGGGAAAAAGAATACATGCTCTCTTTCTCTCTCTCTCTCTCTCTCTCACACCCTTGCAATCACGCACGGGAAAGAAACATTCGATTCGTCGTTGGCGCGTATAAGCGCGAGAGGAAAGATTATCTTGGATGTGGATAGGGCGGAAAGTAAGAGGAGTAGACGAGAACGTCACATTAAGGGAGAATTATGTGGGAGGGCGCGAGAGTGCTGCTCGTGGGAGCGTTCTGCTCGTCAATTAATAGTGTCCCTTCCTCGCCGCGGAATCGCGCTTTGACGGCTGACACTGGGGTGAGTACCGAGTCGCCGCGAAGGGCGAAGGGACACGATCAACGTTCGTTAATGTCTAATGCGTACGAGGATCCCTGATCGGCCACCTGCGACAGTAATCGAGACCACGAGATGGACTTTCTCTCTCCGCGGACGTGTCTCTTTAGCTCTCTACGTGTACGTGAACAGCCACAGAGATATCACCGTGACGCCGTTTTATAACCCTGCAAGTCCGGAAGAGAACGCACGTTCGAGCAATACGGTTGGCTGTACGTCCTTCGTGTGCAAATAGAAAACTACTTTAATTTATGTCAAAACTATTTTGCGGAAAGCGAAATACGAGAAGTATTCTCTTGCCGATGAGATTAAATCGAGTAAGATTAAACTTACATGAAACGGGTTTTTTTTTTTTTAATTAGTATTTTAAAGCGCGAGAGAGGAAATATCGCGATATATCCTTCTGTCACATTTTTTTATATATGCGTTCGATAAATGCCAGAGATACACATACCTATGTATGTAAATTAAAATACGCGGTGTTGTGCACGTTCGCACAAAGAAAATTGCGTCGTCACGATGCGCGAGTCAATTTTTCGGATTCGAAAAAAAAAAAAAAAAAAGAGAAAAACGAACTATCAATGGCAGTAAAAACAGTATGCAAAAGTATATACGAAAATACATGAATGCAGATTAGAAAGCAAATTGCAGAAAAGACACTCCGCTTTATGACGAGTGAATCGTAAAATATAAATTTCCCCGTGATTGCCCGTATTGCTGACCGCAACCAATTCTTCAATGCGCATCGCGAAAGGAAAATCAATATATTACATTTCCGCGCTTACGCGCGAGCCATCGATACTGCAAAAATGATCACGGAGAAAAACACAGACAGACGGTTGGAGAATAAAGTAAGAGCTTCCCACGCACGCCTGTCTCTCACAGTTTATGCATCGCGCAATTCCCGAAATAAATCAATTTTACCCACAGCGGCGGTGGGATAATCACCGCGCCTATGAGTCAAGCGCGTACAGCGCTCGCGGCGATTTATCGCGAATTGTCGGTCGGATTGAAAAAAAAAAAAAAAAAAAAAATATCGACAATTACACACAAGCGGCTTTCGCGAGAGAGTACGCGATGCGAGCGATTAAACCGAGCGCTCCTCCAGCCCCCTCGCTCTTTCCTTTTCCGTCCTCGTCCCACCGCCGTCGGGGACTCGCGCCGCGCGGCGCGATAGAGAGAAGGCTTACGATCGCGAGAGCGTGCGCCGCGCGCGACTACTGGCAAGATAGATTATTGTGCAACGTAATTGCGCGGTTTGCCGTGGAAACGGCCAATCGCCCGGTACTAAGGTTTCGCCGTGAAGATTAAGTAAGAAAGAGCCGATGGAAAACAGAAGTTGCGGTCGGCGCGCTCGTTCAAGTACGTGCAACGCCGCTCGTGCGCGCTCTCCAGTCTCCGCAGCCGCCGTCGTTAAAAACGGTTAAGCTGCGCGATGCGACGGTTTCGACGACAGTGTCGAAAAGTGCCGTCGCGCGACAAACCAAATGGATACGCGGAAAGACTCACGTTACGCTCCCGAACGTTCGGTTCGATCTGATTTCATGATAGATCAATCTCGTTTTCAGAAGTAGATAAACAATTATAACAACTTCTCATTAGAACGGTTAATATCGTTGCTTACGGCCGATAATAGCTAATAATTAAACGTCGATCGTCGCTAATTAGTACGGCTGTACGCTCGCATACATGATAACTAGTTGCAGCCCGCAGTTACCGTCATATTGCAGAAATTATCCGCGACTTTCACTATTTTTCACGAGGCAGTTGCTTATCAAGCGAATCGTTATTATTACTATTACAGGTGTCTCGTTGAAGAGATGCACGAGTATTATATAAATTATCGCTGCCTCGCGTGGAGCGGAGTAAGTGCCGCGGTGCGACAATAATTTTGCCATTTCCAACAAGACGAGGGAACGGCAAGCAGGAATTTCCTGTTGCAGCAGTGCTGCGACAAAGCGTTGTAAATCTGCGCGCAGGTTACGCGCAGTGGTGCAGCCGTGTGCGTTCCGCGAGAGGAATGCGCGGGAGTGCGCAGGTACACGCGTATCTACCAGCGAAGGTGAAAATAAGACGTGAACGAGAGTTTAAGCGGTTCGCGTGCAACGAGCATAGGCTACGCTCCGAAGAACTGTCGACTTTCTTGTCGATCGGGTCTCCCCCCCTCCCTCCCTCCTCCTCCTCCTCCTCCTCCACTTTTAGCAGTGGTTCGACATGCTTTGCCCTCGGCTTGCGCCATCGCAAAAAAGATCCGTTATCTCGCTGCGCGACGAGGATATACTAATGTATCAATTTGCGCGTCGGTCACAGACCGTTCAAACGACTACAGATAAATGTCAGTGGAGGGCGCGTGTTTCGTCACGAGATCCAGTCGTCGCGGACGCGTGTACGTTAATCCGCGAAGCGGTACGACTTCTTGTCGGGTAAACGCGGAAACAAATTCGATCGAATCGTTTAGGAGCTTCGAAACTAAAATTTCGACAGGCAAAGGATCTAACGCGTTCGCGAGTAATGAGTTTCGTAGAGTGTACGCAAGTATCGGCGTATGCCCTCGCGGGAAATTGCCCGGCTACAATTTTCCAAGCCGGCACACACGAGGAGTCGGCTATTTCGCTGTTTCTGACACGTCCAAGTACTGTATCCCGCGTTTTACGAGCGCGGCCACTCACCCATAATCCCGTATTACGTAGGAGCGCGAGTTACCAGGTGTATAACCCTCTCTATCCGGAGGTCAGCGAAAAACACGGCGAGAACGGCGTTTCAGCTATTCGATTACCGTGCGGGTATAAAAGTGACGATCGGCCGAGAGGCTAATCGAAAGAGCGAGGTAGAGACAAAACACCTCTGCGCGGTGAAGGTAGAGGAGCGAACAGGCGGAGGGGGAAGAGCTCCGATTGCACGAGATAATTGAAGATAATTTTCTCGGCCCGTGGCCACGGCTCGTGCTGCCATGCCCACTTAACTTTCACGTAAGGGGATGTGGCCACTTAGCCGCTACATGCTCGCTTACTCTCCATGCATATGTAAAGCATCCGTGCCGTACGGTAGTTTCCCGTGACCGTATATATTTCCGGAAATCTGCGAAAAGCTTAGACGTGTTGGAAAAGCCGCCGATTCGATTCGCGAGAGCATTTTCAGAGCTATCTCTACGTATTTGGAATACAATCCGCACCTTTGGTGTTGAATAATTTTTACGCGAGAAGCAAATTACTTTTTTGCTCGTGTACGTTACTGATGTAACGTACGTGAATGATGAAAGAATGAAGTTTCAATGTAAATTTTTTTCAAGACGATAGATATGCGTGACGAGATGTCATTAGTTGCATCGTCCGATCCGCGAACGATGTTGCTAGTATTAATCTGACATTTCAATTACTTGGAGCGCGCGAAGAAGAGAAAAGCACGAAGCCGACCCTGTTGGCTCTAGGAGATCCTCTATCTGTATTATCAAACAAGACGCTCCTCGAGTTACCAAGTCGAGGAACTGATCGGTATCGGATCTCCTACGAACAGGCGAGAGACGAAGAGATTTCTTCAATTTCACGGGTCTGTTCGCCCCTCTTCAATTACCGGCACTTAACCAGCAATAATTAGACGTTCCGGGATTGGATATCACGCCGGCGGACCTTTAAAGTGGATAAAAGCGAGGCGGAATAAAAGAGAAATGGCTCCTTTTTCCACCTTGTTCATCTCTTACTATCTTTCTCCCCGTCTACTTTCTCTTCTTCTTACTTTTCCTATTAGTGTCTCATCCTGTTGCCATTCACTTTCTTTCAATCCGCAACCGCAAATAAGAGTCATTGTAGAACCGAGGGGAATTTCCTCGTTCATCGATACATATTTAATCGGACGACCCTCCGTAGTCTTTTCAACGAAGAAATGGATATCTCGTAACTGTATCTCACGACAATAATCGGAAACTTTTCGCATTAATTATACCCGTTTCTTTCACGTATTACAGAGAGCCGGATGAAACGACTCAGCACAATATTGATCGCGCAATATGTTTGTCTTGACTAACAATAGACAACAGGAAATTGCATTCGTAATTGGATAAGCGTTCGAAATTTAAATATTCAAGAGAGAAGGACTGCCTCGTCTCTCTAATGAGTTTCCCATTTTTAGAAGAGAGATATTTATAATTAATATCCGCAACATGGATTAATTCTTAGGTATTACTTCTTTTTAATAAAAAAAGGCTAGGAATACAGTCTCGCATATATGTATATATATATATATATGTATATATATATATATATATATAT
>NW_017305451.1:1522055-1524555 GCF_001594115.1 Trachymyrmex septentrionalis
CGAAGATGATGACATCGCTTCTATGTTCGCAATATATATCTTCGATTCGCATTTCTCTATTTATTCATCAGCCAATTCCCCATCGCCACTTTCTTTCTTCCGCGAACAAGAGAAGAACGGTCGTAAAATACCAGAGAAGAACCATATCAGTCCGCGATACATATTTGATCGAACGACCACTACGAGAGGGAGGGAAGGGGACGGGTGGAGTTTTGATGAAGTGCTAGTGGCACCCGGGCCATCCACACGAGGCGCAATACTAGACGTCTCGACGGTGGTGAGCTGATATTTATTGCACTCGCGGGACATCGCTGGTACCCTGATATAACTAAATTCGCGTTTATGACCCCGCAACGACGATAGTTTCTATCTTTCTTAAAGAAGAAACACCTTTAACTGCAAACGCCATTGTGGTGTGGCACCTAAAAGTTTCGCGGCGGAATGAAAGATAGTCGTTCATTCGTGACGCTATCAAATCCTGAATATCGGAAGAAAAATCTACTAATTTATCCCAAAATCGATACTCGTGAAAGAGGTAAATAATGTTACGATTTGATGAGATTGGACTAATGTAGGAATTCTGTGAAGAATTCGGATAATAAAATACTCTAGTAAATAAAGAAAACGTCAACTTTAATTATATTAGATTGAAATATCTTTTGGATTCGTTATGTCTCTTGAAAAAGTTTACACGAATCCGCAGAGTATCTATAAAATTCACAAAAATAAAGGACACGTATACGTTTATGGAACTTGTGATATAATTAGTAAATTAAGCTTTAAGATAGGAATGAAGGGATTTCGAAGGCGAACAAAATTTCAAACTAACCCTTCGGAGGACGTCCTCTTTGTCGTGCATTCGTTACATTTTATAATACTCGCGGGCACAAGGGCAACTTTATGACGAATAAAAGCCTTCACGGGGGAAGATGAAATTGCGATGCGTGGAGTGAAAAGTTACACGATGGCTTTCGCGTGTGCAAAACGCGTGCCGTACAATTTTTGCGCGTGGCGTTTTACACCTGTACACCTCTTACCATAAACGCTTCCGTTCTATTACGCTATTCCATAAGCGATGGTACCGATGAGTACCGCGAAGAGAAAAGCGATAAAACGGCGCGTGTTGAAAATTGCCGATAACCCGACTCGAAAATAAAAACCTAATCTCCGACAATAAATGAGCGTGAAACTTGATACGCACAGAGACATTTATAGACGTACTATTTGCAGTATTCTATCATTCTCGAGATATAAATACCGTTGTATCGATGCAATTGAATCGCGGGGGAGGAATGCATATTTTAATATGGAAAAGACGACGCGTGACTCCACATCGAGATCCGCGATCTGCATTCCTCCCCCGCTGCTCTCGATCGAATCGGAATCGAACGCGGATAACTGAATGCCGAAGTAACGACGCGTGACTGGCACGTAACACTGACCTTGGTCCTGCACGCGTGGAAATCACCGGCGATGTTCCTGAGATTGGCACCCACGCTCGTCCACGACTGCCTCTCGTTGAGGATCAGGCCGAGGTGGCAGCGGCAGGTGGTACCGTTGCAGTTGCTCGCCTCGGTCGGGCCCGTCTCCATGACGGAGCTCTCCGAGGCGAAACGTCTTCGTGGCCGTGGCCTTGGGCTCGGCAACGGTGCACCGTTGCTGTTGACGTTGCACTCGGGGAACTGGAAGGTCGCGTCTCTCATCGGGCTGCTGGGGACAGATACTGTCACGTGGGGCGACGGCGGTGGCAGCTGGTCCACGGCCGATTGCACCAGGTCTGGCAGCGGCAAGCTCGACAAGTCTTCGACGTTGCCGGGCTGCAGCCAGATCACCAGAGGTTGCTGAGATCCAGAACCGGATCGACGCGGCGCCCGATCTATCGAACAAACAAGGGAAAAAGCTCTCTTCAAGTTTCGTTCTTCGAAAAAAAAGACAGATTTTTTTCATATTCTTCGAGTGTCTACGAAGATAACGGATCGCTACGCGGAAACAGATTGCTATATTAACGAGTGGACGGAAGTCGAGAAGAGGCCAGCGATGATTGGATCGACCGGCTCGTACGTCATAATTAAGAGATTCTTTCGTCTCGAATACATTTATCGGACAATGATGCGCACGTGATATACTTGAATTAACGATGGCCGCAATTTCATAGCTACCGTCTGCCACAACGAACGGTAATAACATTTCCCGCTCCGCTATCGCCACGCTTCATAACGACAATTGATTGCACGCAAATTACATTGCACAATGGCAAATCGTGAGTGACCGGAGAGTGTGCTGAGACGGTTACTTCGCATATAAGGTTTAATGCCGCTAAGTACACGCTGCAAGGTAAGACATTGCGGTCCGAATATGGCAAGAACGACATTGTTGGGTAATGATCGTTTAAAAATTTATATCGGGTGATCCAACAGCCTTCTCTCTCTTTATAGTTTCGCACTCTTTATATTTGCGCACATTACGAGAGAGTACCCTTGGGCACGTGCAACTTCTATTT
>NW_017305451.1:1526938-1538808 GCF_001594115.1 Trachymyrmex septentrionalis
ATATATATATGTACGAACGAGAAAGAAGCAAAAAGAAAGAAAGAGAGAAATAAATAGAATAGGACGCGGAGGAGGAAAGGAGGAAAGATCAACAGCGGGAGGAAGAGCGAGAGGGACGGAGACCGCCGGTAGCATATGCGAGCACGTGAGTCACATGGAGCGCCCTTTGTACATAAGTGCAACGCAACTTGTTACAGTGTACGTATGTAACGGCGGGGGCCAGTTTTAACCGTGTGGGTGTGGGTGTACGCGCGCGCACCCGTGTTTCGCGATTGTGCGAGCGTACGCGAGCGAACGCCGCAGTGAACGCTGAACTGCACAAAGAACCCCTCTCAAGGCCGCGCCGGAGCTGCACAGCGACGGCATACGCACGCGAATGCGTAAAATGCACCTCGGCCGCTCGCACTGTACTCCTCTCGCTCGCTCCGCGCACTTTTTTTTATCGCGCTATTCTTTTGCACGCTTTTCCGGAACAATGGAACTACCACGAGCGACAGATATACGTAATGGTAATTGTAACTACGTCGTTTCATATATTTGTTGGAGCTCATTTTGCGATTTCGAGAAGGCACGTCGAATCGCACGTTAATATTAAGCGCGCCTCGCGATGTTTAATCGCTCGCAAACGCAGATCAGCGTTCTTCTTTTAAATGCGACATTTATATCATTCGAGGAATTGCCATGAATTTTCTTCTGTTTGATAGATACATTGAGAATGAATGACGTTTAGGAAGAGATGATAGTTAAGTCAAATTAATGCTCGAAATAAATGTATCTTTATATTTAGTAAATATATCATATTTGGAAAGATTGAAATAAAATCTGTAATACGACTCATCGTTGATGGAAATGTGTGTGTATTTAATATTAAAATTAATATCTTTTTCTAGAAGCACAGCCGACAATTTGCGCGCGCACACACACACACACACACACACACGCACACAACGCGGCAAACGTACGTTTCAAGCAAAAGCCCTGGATTTCCGCAGTTTACTGCAAATTCAACTCGGATAACTCGGTGAATGTGTAGTTGGTTTCGGATTCTCTAAAGCGCGCGCACTTGAAAGGTTACACGTAACGATGCGCAACGCGAATCGATCGCGAAAGCGAACAAAAAGGTCGGTCTGGCGGGCCCGCGCGGCGCGTATACGTATACACGTTGTTGCATTTATATTTAACTGGTTAATAAGAAGCGTCATTATCTATCGACAATTTAAGCGAGCTGACAATATTACCATATTATATTATTGCGATACCGCGCAATCGAAGTGCTAAAAAATACACACCTGCTGTAATATATTGTTGCGCCAACCGCGCGCGATATTAGGCATGCATTTTCTATAACTAATCGTCTTGCCGAACTCGATTGCACTTGAGATGAAATTATTCTGTCGATCACGATTGACGATCGAGCAGCGTTTGATACGATATAACCGATATCGTAGTAACGTCGGGGTTTCGATTGAAGTAAGACTACGCATTAATTTGATTTAAGATTAATTATTTTTGAAAATTTAAAAAAAAAACACATATGGCTGAAGAGGATTCTACGACACACAGTTATTGCGCTTCGCTTTACTATTAAGTTGTTCCTATCGATAATTATTAAGACTACGATATTTTTATATTTGAAAAGAATATGAGAGCTCAGAAATATGTAGATTTACTCGCAAATTTTCCCGGAGCGATTAAAGCTGCTGCTTTAATAGAATACATTATTAATTCAGTAATGCAGATTGTAAATTATGTATAGTCATTGACAATTAATTGTCAATACCGTCTCGACTCTGCTCATGAAAAATTGTACCATTAAACGGTGTCAGAATCGATACGTGCGAACGGTTAAAACGATTTTTAATCGTCCTCATCTTTATTCACACTCAATTTATTGTTTATCGATGGGATTAAGTCTTTCTTGTGGAAAACCTACTGAACGGAAATTACAACAATCGCCACGGCTGTATTTCGGGCGGTGCGTAACTTCTCGCACAGTGGGTACAATTTCAGCATCGATTCGGCGCAACTGGATCACAATTATTAGCGCAACGGCCGCTCTCGGTCACTGTCATTATTTCGCGAGCAGTCCTCGGTAATAATCGGACGAGTTTCATAGCGGGCGAATGTGGGCGCGGAGCGGAAATCGATTCCTCGAAGGGCGATTCGCCGAAGAGGTAACGATCTGCGGTAACAATTCTTCGAGCACTCCAGGACGTGCACGTGCGGTGCAGAATGCGTTTCGTGAGTCGCGAAAATTAAATAAAGTACCCTCTCCTCCTTCCATCCCGCGCGTCCGTTTGGACTCCCTCGCAATTGTCTCATTCTTTTATCGCCCGCTCGCCTCGCAACTTCTCCGTCATGCTCCTTCATCCTCTCCTCCTCCCTTCCCCTCTTTAGGCCTGATAAATTCGCGGAGCGTGATTCGTGCCCATCGCTCATGCACGGAGGTAAAGACAAAGCAGTAAAAGAGCGTAATATTTATTCGCGCTTCGTGTCTCACGAATTGTTCCCCCTCCCCCCCCCCTTTTTTTTTCATCAACTTTAATTTTTCGTGCACTCGCTCGATTGAAGCGTCTCAATTTTTTTTTCTTTGTTTTTTTCTACGTTTGTCATCTTCGATGCTAACGTAAATTTCTGGAATTTATGAGGATTACTCTTATAGCTTTTCGTTACGAGCGAAACTCAAACGATCGCGAGTGTTTATCGTCGCATCCTCCTCAGCGTGTAAGCGAACGCTTATTTTCGACTCTGGAAGAGCGCACTTTGCAAAGTGTCGAGCGCGAAGATCGCACGAGGGCGAGCTCGGCGCATTAATCAGCGTGGTATTTGGGAACCTTGGGGGGGGACTAAGCCTTCAGTTAGCTGTACTTCATCAAAATGCACAGAGGATAACGTCAACGGGCTACAGGAGTTATTTTTAAAAATTACGTAGGGCTTTTAATTAAAACGCTACACGGCGCCTCTTTGACCGAATCGCGTGTTAAGCTACTTGAACAAGTGACGGAATCGATACGATGCAGATAGCGAGGAATGAAGGCAAGAAATATGTAAGGTAAAGAGTTGCAAGCACGTGTAAAGGAAAAAAAAGAAAAAACAGAGAGAGAGAGAGAGAGAGAGAGAGAGAGTAATTTGTTCCGCGGCGTGCACGAAGAATCCCGAGTGCACTTGACTTTCACGCTCGATGAAATTTCGATGACCGACCGCGATAAATTTATAATACGCGTCGGTGCAACCGCAGGCGCAAGAGGAGAGCCCGCGTAGATAAAATCTGCCGAATTTCATGAACCGGTGGATACGCGTGCCCCTATCTGATCCGGTCTACCAGAAAGGTACGCAAGGGCTTCAAGGGACCGTAAAAATGCTATACACTGTAAGAGAAGTGGCGAAGTGGATATCCTCCGTATGAATATTAATGATTGCGGGTAGTTAGGAGATTGGCAAAATTCGCAGAGAGCCTGTTGACTACCTCAATCAGCGTCCTAATTAACAAATCGCCGAATGACGCGCCTGTGCCGAAGATAAATATTCATTTGCGAGATATGAACAACGCTCTCATTAGTTACGAGCACGTTCGTAATAAATAATTCAACGAATAAAGAAAATTAGTTGTGCATCAATTTATTTAGGTATCACGAGACCAATAATATGTCGAAGTTTGTTAAAATACTTGTACGCTTTATAGTTCCTTCGCTTAGTATCTACTGTACTTTATATATGCACTTTACCATATGCTGGTATTATTAGCATCGTAATGTGCATTGTTCAAGTCTCACTATACTTATGTAATTACAATAACTTATTTAGACATCGTTATAGAAACTGAAACAATAATATACAGTGAGTAATAAAAGAACAAAAGAAATGCAGGCTGGTAATGTTTTGTTCCTATTCTGTTTTATTACTTCGATATTACATAATTCTAAAGTCCAATGATTACTTCTTTATACTGATCATCGACAATCAATTAAATATCTATTCGTCGTGCGGAAACCGCTGGAACGCGCGTTTATCCAACGTCTTTCGCGCGTACGAAGCTGACTTCGAGGTTTAACGAGGCGTCTTCAACAGAAAAATGCGAAAGATCGGAAAGAGAAAAGGAGAGAGAGAGAGAGAGAGAGAGAAACATTCGATAAATTCGAGAGGCGAATAGATAAAAAGAAGCGACGTCGCGCCCTCAAGTGTCTGCCTTGCGACGAGATAAAGCGCGGTTTATACGCGACGATAACGGATCGCCGATGAGGGCAAGAAAGACAGAAAGAGATTGGAGTCTCCGTCCGAGTGAGGGATGCGATAAATTTTTGAAGAATTCTGTCAATAGCAGTCGCTCTCGCAAGTATGAATGGCGGGAAAGGCGGCGGCCGCGGGAGAGACCCGGCAGTCTACAATGACGAATTCCTTTCAATATTTCATAAGTGTCTATAGACACTCGAGTCACTGTTCTCATCCCGACGGGCATCGATCGCTCGTCTGCCACTACTAAGTGGAATATCTTTGATAAATCAACCAAGTAATAGTCGAAGTTTCTCCCGCCTGGCTTGTCGCCGAGACGAAGATGATTTCTTATTTGTTTTCTACGGTAACGTAGTATTATTAACGATATAATTCACAATTTCTAATTGTATCTGTAAAATTTATCAATGAGAAATATTCGAACGTAGTATCAAGCGTGACTTCGACGTCTTTACTTCAAAATTGTGAGCAGCTGTTACGTCGTTATTGTGACAACATGAGACATGAGTTTACGAATGCGTTTATGCGCGTATGTGGTGTGTGTGTGTGTGTGTGTGTGTGTGTGTGTGTGTGTGTGTGTGTGCGCGCGCGTGTGCGTGAAAGAGAAAGAGAGAAAGAGAGAAAGAGAGAAAGAGAGAAACGTAATATGAAGTTCAGTATCAAGTGCGTATCGCGTTACAAGTCACCTGATCTTTCTCGTACCGAGAAATCAAACTCCTTCGATTAGAGAGATTGTGATCATTCGATTCGTCTTATCGAGCGACTTGTGGGAAAAAGACAGACGAGGGGGGTAAAACGAGATGAATCACTTCGTACGAAACATCGTTCGTTCAATTTCGGAAATCTGTTCGGAAATCAGTATTTCTCACTAATACGAGTATACCGCAATTGTGATTGGTATCACGTGTATTTCGTGTTAACAAGTCAATCTGACTCGTGATAAATTCCGAGTAAATGTCTCATTAGAACACACGCCCCGTCACCGGATCGATCCTATCTTTAAAAAGGGCCGAGGGAGGTGGTCGCCTTAAAATACATTTCGGGACGCGCGCGTAATCGCGATTGCCGCACTCTCGCGAGGCGTTCGTTCGCGCGCGCGCGCGCGCGAGATGGAAGGCGAGGGGGGGAAGTTTTCCGCAAATATTACAAGAAGAGCGCGTTGCGCGGTGCGGGAATGCCCACAGCTGTTCCTATAAATAACAACCCCCGATTTGATGCAACCACGCGAGTGCTCGCACGCGGCAATTCTGCATCTTCTCTCGCGAAAGCGCGGCAACTATGGTTATTGACCCCCGTGCAACGTGCACGCGGCCCGGCACTATTTCCGTTCGTGAAATAATGGGTCCGAGCCATCGTAGCGTGCGATTTGAACGCGCGCGAGATAGACCAAGGAGTCTCCTCGTGCTCGGAGTCCGACGTATATCGGACATATACGCGCGCGATTGCACGACGGAAATTATTTATTCAATATTATTCGTGTAAAATAATACTGGGAGGAATATTGAATATTTCTTATTTGCCTTTGGACGATATCGTTCGAAATTTCTTTCTTATCTGAATAAATTTCGTCATTTTCGACAAAGGCGGGTAAAATGTAAATTTTTACAATGTAATTTTATTTCGATTAATTTTTGTACATAATTATATGTCGAGGAAAAAATTCTATTACAAGATAAAAAAAAAAACTCTAAATCCGATTAAACTTTCAACATTCGGAAATCGACCGATAAAGTATAAAATGATGCAATTTGACTGTAACGTCGAGCGTAGTAAATGAAAATTACGCGAATGGCGGAATAAGAGCAACGCGTGCGTTCGCATTAAAACGATGTGTATTACGATTGAAGATTTGATTATTGCACATGGCACGGGTAATTACGTTCTACCTGACGCACGGCTTTATTCACGGCGAGCAAAATGCAATAAAATATATTATACAATGCGAAGCGGGGGATTTATCCGCGGATTACATTATCCATCACGGTCGAAAGATTAAATCTCCATAAATTATTCGTTGTACCAACGATATTCATTAACGACGCGGTTCAAATAGCCGCGAAGTGTTACAACGGTAAGCGTTACCGCACGCGTATCTACTTCGAAATATATACTCGTATATTTTCAACACAAAATCATATTACTGTAACAATTTTCTATAAGGACTTTTCAATCGAGATGATTAAACCGCAGTGCGGTTAAATAAATGAAGGAAGTAAATTTCTTTACATTCTTTACATTCATCGTCGATAAAACTTCGATCATAGTGCTGATCCACTTGTTAGAGAATCCAATATTAGAGATTTATAGTTTCAGACAGATCGATCGATCGCGCGACAACAATTTTCTACATATACATTGCAATAGCGTATGCCGTAATAACGTTTTTATTGGATAGAAGATCGCTCGGAACTACTCCGCGCCTTATACCGAATCCCGCTTCATCGGGAATTGAGTACCGGCTCTTGTGGATTTTCTACTTGATTTACAGAGCGGCGAGGCGTACGCTGGCGAGAAAGGGAGAGAGAAAGAGAGAGGAAGATAGAAAGAGAAAAAGAGAGAGAGCAATCGATGATGTCACGCACTTGCGGTTGATAGCCGCAATCTCTCTCTCTCTCTCTCAGAGCGAGGTGCGCCGGCACGATCGACATCCGAGATTCGGACTTGGTCGCGGCCGAGGCTGCGTTGCATCGCGTTTTATAGCGCGTTTTACTGCGTGTGCTGTGGCTGACCAGTGGTCTCTTTCTCTCTCTCTCTCTCTCTCTCTCTGCACGTCGCAGATCCTCCTCTCGCTCTTCTCCGGTCTCCTCTCTTTTCTCTGTAAAGGAGGCACGACCAGCGGAGCAGGGTCATGGCCGGACATCGTCTGCCATACTCTCCTTCTCTTTCTTTTGCTCGATGCTCTACACCCACACTACATCTGTTTTACTCGCGTACAATCCATTCTCCTTCTTCTCGCTGCACTCTCTCGTAAAGTTGGATTTTACTGTGCGCCAAATATGAACCATCTCTCGAGATCTCTCGAGAAACATCCTGTTCGTCTCTCCACGATCAAATAGATTTGTAAAAGACTTTTTAAAATGAAAATTACGAGTGTACAAACATTGCACATGCACAATTTACGATGGGGTGTGTCACAGCGTATTCCATTTTCTTCAGAAGCTATTATTGCTAGAAGATATTTTCCAATTGAAAGTATTGATACTGTTAGAATTTTGAAAAATAAAGAAAAATTAATTCATGTCAATAATAACTAAGTAAATATTTATGACATTGTGTACGAATGAAGGACAAGGTCGATTAGATATTGATATTGATAGAAAATTGAAATAGCTGTAGTGCAGCGATTATGGATATCTAATAGCCTTAATACCAGAGTGAAGGATTTCATGTTTGAATTCCGATAGGCTTTGTTATCTAATTTTTCTGTCTCTTACAATGTGGAAGTTACTTGAAATTAAATTGTGAAACCTACATTGTAGATTCATTTCGTGGATAATTATACTATAATATACTATAATATAATTGTAATCTTCCGATTGTCTTTATTTCAAAATTAAGAACACATTTTAGACACATTTTGTCAAATTAATAAAAATAATACTTATTGCTTTTCACTGATGTAACATTTGCTTAGAAAGTTACATCACGCGATATTGTTATGTACAAAAAAAAACACAGAAATATATATATATGTATATATTGCAGAGAATGTCAGAGTGGTTTTGCGGCTTTTGTCGCGCTATCACTTTTGACGTCAAAGGCGTACGCTCGAGGCATTGCGCAAAATTGAGAATCAAGGTATCCAGATTTTGCTCCTTGGACTGGACCAAACGAAATGTTTCGACGATGATTCACGGCGGGACAATAACCTCCGATCAATGATATCATTTTTATCAATATGACGCAATATCGAGAGAAAGTTTCCAAATTGTCAGTAATTAACTTCCTTGAGATAAGGCAAAAAAAAAAAATACAACTTGTATATTTTATTTATTTTACATTTGTAAATATAATTGAATAAATATAATTGAATAAATGTAATTCAATATAATATTAACTCTTATTTCAAATCTTATTTATTTAATAAGAAGGAGATGGGGAACACAAGTATTAATTACTTTTAAATATAGCATTTTTTATATTTTATGCTAATTTTACAATAAGAGTGCAGTTAATATCTTCGCAACGTACATGACGTTTTCCTTTCTCTTGAAATGGCTCGTATGAATTATTTGCGACGCGTAAGAAATTAATCATTCTGAACACAAGAACATTAAAATGTCACGCGCGGATCTCTCGCATGTTTCTTGCGCTGAGCCGAATTATTTCCCATCGCAACCACGTGTTGCACTACAGAATTCTAGCCGAGATGCTATCGACCGACTTTATTTATTCCACTTACTTATCTCAATCGTCAACCAGACATTTTCAATGATCAGGTAATTTTGGGTTCTAAGTAGCATTAGCAATTAACAATAAATGCTTCGGTTATAAAATCGTAATGATTTGTGAATAAATCAAGAACTTTTTATTCCAGTTTTTATAAACTGGAGCATTTATTTTATCACACAATTTTGATTATATAATTTTGATAATATAAAAATAATATAAAAATAATAATAATTTTATAATATAAAAAAACATACTTCTAATACATATAATAACAGACTTTTTTCTCAGTTATTATTTTTTCGCTTTTTCGTTTGCTATTTTATAATGTCTAAACAATCTAGTCTACAAAAAAATCTAAAAAAAAAAAAAACACGCTGCGCTTTATAACGCGACTAACAGAAGATATAAAGGAATGATATGTGATCCATCATAATCTTTTATAATCATAAATATCAATAAAAGAGTAAATCCTCTTTCACGATTATCATCGCTCTCGTTTTGCTGCCGGTCATTATATACTCTTCCAACTATCCAATCAATAAATTTTAAAAATCGAGAAATCCTGCTCTACATCAATACATTCAAAACAATTAAATAAATCTAATTTTATTCTCACAGTGTGTGTCGAGAATACTTTTCCAACTATCGATAAATTTTGAAAAATCCTGTTCTACATCAATACATTCAAAACAACTAACTCAATATAATTTTATTCTGACAGTCGAGAATACTTTTCCAACTATTTATAAAATTTTGAAAATCAAGAAATCCCATTCTACATCAATACATTCAAAGCGATCACAAATTAATCTAATTTTATTCTTACAGTCGAGAATATCAATATTTTTTCGAACTCTTTTCGAAACACTCGCTATCAATTCTAAAACTATCGCAATCACCTATCGATTTATCTCTCATCATTTTATTATCAATCTCGCAGGGAGCGCACGCTCGGTCAAAAACATGGTTCATACCAATGTGACAATCTGTCAATCATTCCTCTATACTTTCTCTATCTACTGTCTCTTCTCTATCTACTTCCGTCATAAGGACTAGGTGTGGATATTTATTGTATATAAAGCTTTCGCTTACAAAGAGTACATTATCTAAAAATGCGCACAACTCACGATTTCGCGACGGATGATGGGCGTTCCTGCTCCGGAGGGCATTGTGCAGGGTTACGTACAGCTGGTACATCAGCTGCTCCTCCGACGACGTGTTCTCGTCGTTGTTGGGCAAAAACGGTATCGCCATGGTGTCTTCTCTCGTCTATTCTATACGGAACGGAGCAATTGCGGAGCAGTTGTAGCCCGAGTTCCAAGCTACGCGCTCGTTACCACACCCGCCTGGCCCGGGGGTTGATGCACTGTAACCGAACCAAGCAATGTTCTGTTGTTGAGTTCACTTGTTCACTGTCTACGTCTCCACTTTTCAAAGAAAAATCCCTCCTCCGCCCCTCCCCCCTCCTCTCCTCCCCTCCCCGTCCCCCCTTGTGTCTCTACTTGAACTCTTGTTCTGTACGTCGTAGAATTGTGAACGCGAATTAGAAACGCTGTGCACGCGAACAGTTTAAGTCTACCGGCTATCAACGCTCAACATTCCGGATCGCACGTGGCGCGCGCGCGCACGCTGCGGGGATCTCCCGTAAATGTTATTGCTCTACTCCCTTTTAGACGATTCTCGAAACGAAATTTCTCCCCAAGTCCCGACGAAACTGTCCATGCATCGAACGTTCTCGAGACAAAAAGGAAGGGGTGGGGAAAAAAAAATAAAAAAAGAAAAAAAACAGAAAAATCACTTTCGACAATCACCTGCTGAGAACCGTATAAAAAAACTTGTCCTTTGTCACGGTTGTTGATTTCGGCCGCTCGAATGCACTTGTCGAATGGAGCACGAAGATTTCGTCAGAATTTTCGTGACTCCACGAAGAGAAAATTTCAATGTCCCCGCAGTTGTCCGGTTGACGGCTGCACCAGTTGGTTCACGTCACTCGTAAAGATGTACAACACATACGGGGGAGGATCGCCCTATTGGCTGCGCGGGTATCACGAGAGTGTCCCGCGCGAGCGGTCACGTGAGGTGTGTGCTCCGGAAAATCTTCGGTATTGCACTATGACCGACCGAGATTGATTCGTTAATCTGCACGAGCAAATAACAAACACCGCTGGCCACTTTGGCGCGATATATATCACATACGCGTGTATTCGTGCGGTGAGAAGACGAGAATGCGAAGCGACACGAGATCTCGACTGAGCTCAGGATAAACGAGAAACACGTCTGTTCTCCTCGAGGTCTGGCGTGGTAATGATTCTGTGCTTTCACAGCCACGGTCCGCACGTTCTGCCTCACGGCAGCGCAACCGGCTGTTCCCTCCACTCCGTTTTACTCGCGCGACCGATTGGTCGAACGGTGGGGGTGCGTGCGCGCGCAACCTATGACGAGGAAATAAACTGGTGGTGGTGAGGGTAGCCGATTTACTTTGGGGTGGGGAAACGCGCGAGGAGCGTGACAATACATTGTCTTGCTCTTCGGACGCTGCGCTCGGAGCGAGCTCTCCGCTTTGAAACGCTAACATTTACTGCGATCATGTTTTCGCAATCGTCGTCAGACACCGCACGGCAGTATCCGCTGTATGAAGAGTGCTCTTAATGTATCAAGATATCGCACATCTTTACGATGAATACTTCACTATGAATGGTTTACGCTATCCAATAAGACATGTGTGATTAATAAACATTATGCATGATTGATTGCACTATGAGGAAATATTAAATGAAAAACGAATTTTTTTTTCTCTCGTCCTACTTTTTTCCATCTCGATTTTAGGTGTCAACAATTTTTCAGCGTCAAATCTATCGTGGCATATTTTATAACATTTCTCTTTATGATTCTCGCTCCCTTTCATTTCATGTTTTTTTTTTGTTTCGTTTCTTTTTTACTTCAATTTTTCTACGGCTTCTCGCGCAGTAAATGTTAATACGAGAGGGAGAGACTCGATCCGCCCTTGGAAGACGCAAGTGCAACTCAGTGGTGCGAGCGACACGGTCTCGGGACACAGTGGAGCGTGTAGCATGTAGCAGTGGGATCTCTCGACGAAGGAGAGAGTGAGAGGCCACGCACACGAGCATACGGCGCGCTCGCATGCACCTCGGAGCCTCGTGAAGGCGCGTATGACACGACAAAACTCGACACTCGAGCGCAACTGCGCAGTTTACGCGGCCGAGTACGAGCTTCGCACGGGGGCGGGG
>NW_017305451.1:1538908-1543726 GCF_001594115.1 Trachymyrmex septentrionalis
AAAAACCAAAAAAAAAAAAATAAAAAATGTTACTCTCGCGCGAGATGTATTCTCGTTCTAATTTCAATTGTCCCACTTCACCGATTATTCAATATTTTTCCACATTAAAACCAAACTCTGCAACATTGCAAAACATTTAAATGGACACTTACTCGATTCGAGTGCAACGATAAACTAATGCCGGCGGCATTTTCTTGATATTAATGATAAATATTAAACACGATACCATCTTCGATATCAATCGCTCGTTTATAGGTGATAACAATAATAATAACGGACGCTCGAGCGATAATGAATATCAGTCGGCAGTGTCAAAGATCAATTTTATCGTTCGAATGACAACACGCCGAATTAATGAGCTCGGACATACTTATAATTAATTAGGAACGGACGAGCGAAACGAAACGCGAGACAACTTGCGAATGCTCGATTTCCAGACAATTTGCGACGATGCGAACGATATTCGCGGCATCGCTACGGTTAAGTTCTTTTTGTTTTTGTTTTTTTTGTTTTTTTGTTTTTTTCCCCTCTACAATCGATGAATGGGCGAGAAAACGGAGAAACAAGAATACAATACGTACATACGTTGCCATTGCGCACGCTGATTCATGATGCATACGATGCACCGTGCGCCGGCTACACGAGAGCGCGGCTACATAAATAAATATGAGCATATTGGCTTGCACGAGGGCATGCACGACGCGCGTGAAAAACGAAATCACACATTCAACGTCGGATCGAGGAAAAAGTCATTGTATTATCGTTAGTGTTGCTTTGTTTTTTTTTTTTTTATCGTGCGTAAAATTCACGCTCACAAATTTTAATCGCGCACTACTTACAATGAAATTTAATTTAGGAATTTTTAACACGTCCGAGGATCAAGGGTATCGCAAAAATGTGTCACGCGCTCCTTCTTTCTTCGCTTTATCCTTAAGAGATCTAATTTGCAACACTTGAAAACACGGAAACGCAATTTCATTTGTGCAAGATTGAAGTTTAATCAATCGACGAAAAAAAACGGAGTGCACTTCTCTTCTACGAATTCATCGATGCATAACGTAACCGTCGTGCCGGGCGTTACAATAGAAGCGTGTTAAACAATCTCGAAAGCGTGAACGGGCGAGCACCACTTGTATCGATAGGCGATCGACGTCTCTTTGGCGTGTGCATGCAAGCATGAGGAGCGAGAAAGTGAAAGATAAAGTGAGAGATAGGGGGAGAACGGGAGATTAATGTCAGAAGTGGAGTGCACGGAGAGACGTTGTCATTGGATATCGGATGTGGGAGTTAAAGGCCAGGTGAATCTCGGCGCGTCGGGGATGACGTTACAGAGAGATGACATTACCACTGTGTGTGTAGAACGTGGAAACCGGAGTCACGAGATGCGTGCGTCGAGATGTGCGCGTCCTGGTTCGTAGTTCGGCGAAATGGCGGTGTCGCTATCGACGGACGCTTATATCGGCCCTCCCAGATGCGCGCAGATATCGCGTCGCGTCGATAGCCGTGCAATGCCGTCATTGATAATTTTGCGCGCGAAAATTTCAGCGGTCGAGCCTTAAACCAGAGAGATTCTCGCGGTGGATCGATACTCGCGAACTTGATCGCGCGTCTTACAGGAACTGCTCGTTATGAGAGAGGCTCCACTTCTACGAAGCCAATTGTCTTTAATGTACGTAAAAGTTAAAGAGGCGACTTTAGGGAGGGACGAGTTGATTGTGCCGTCATTGTACGGGAAGTCGATTCGCTTAACAAAGTTAAACTTAGCTGCGAGAACTTCGGAGAGTATTTTAACGCTGTGCAATAATTTTTACGTACAAGAGTGGTTTAGGGGATGTTAGAAAATAAGAAGAAAAAAAAACTCAATTGGTATATTACGAAATATTGCACAATGTATGTAACAAATGAATTTTTAAGTATTAACAGATAAGATTGAGCTATCACACGTCTTAACACAAGTGTGTCTTTTTTATAATGTATAGATAAGTAGGTAAAATGTATTTCTAGTAAAACAAAATATCGCAATATACAAAAAGTAAAGTTGTTATTCAATTTATTAAATAATCATTATATGTATTATATAAATCAAACTTAAAATTAATCTTTATTCTCTCTACACTATACGTTACGACAATATGTGTCTTATCAGCTTTTGACAATCAATCTCAGTTGTACACATATCTAAATAAAATCACTTTTCACGAAGTAATAATAAAGTAAAAATATAGATGCAATCTCATAATAGCGAAATCTCTGATTAAATTTCTTTTAGATCTGATATATTCGGGCACTTTCGTATTCTTACCAATCTTTAATTTCCTTATCGACCAATTTTATTAAAAGTTCTATCATCGATATTAGAATTAAAATTACATCATATTATATACTCATTTCATGTGTTATATATACTCATTTCACTTGACTTTCAAGTGACGACCCAATAAATAAATTCTCGGCGTTGCAATTTTCTTTCGTCGTGAAAAAAATCATAATCGTACTTTGCCAAATCTATTAGACATGGATGCAAATGTCGGCTTAATAACTGCCTTCGAGCTCCACGTAATTGGAGTCACTGTCACGGAGGCACTGATCAACGATTAACGCGATCTCCGCGTTTAGCGATTAACGATTTCGCGATTCTAGAAATGTCCGGCAAGCAACCCTTCCTTCCTGATCGTTTTATTTCAATATGAAGCACCATATCGCGCTGCGTAGCATCGGTCGCTGTCCGGTAGCGACCGAGATTTCAAACCGGTAGCATCACGTACGCGCTCCGTACCGGGCTGTATATATTTTTAGAACGACCACCGCGATCGCGTGGGTGGATGCTGGTCATCGGTCCGGGAACCTCCGCTACTTTGTTTCAAACTGCAGAAACCGGACAGGATCTCGATTTCGTCGAAATTTCGGCATAATTCTTTACGATATAATTTCAGTAAGTAAAAAATACTTCAAGGAAATACGTGAAGGAAAGGAAACATTTAAAAAGCCTCGCGACATAAAATCGGCTTTGCTAAAGTCCGCTGTGTGGAACGAGCTTATCCCGTGATACTGACATGATAATAACGCGATAATAGATTATAACGCCGCGCGTATATAAATTATGCCGTGTTCGCAACTGGGCGTAATGCACTATATCTTCATTTGTCTTCGACTTCTGCGGAATTCTAACAGAGGCCTCCTTATTCCGTGCATATGCATGTCTATGTAGTAACAAGCGTGCCCGTCCACATCACTATGATGATTTAAAGCTTCTGGTTTAATATCCAGAGATGCTGACGAAAGCGTAAAACCACTTACGCGTCTGATTCTAATTCTAGTCGGTCTCGAAACTATCTGCCGCACACGCATCGATTGACATAAATTAGACCACGTAAATCAAATTTATTGTATATTATCTATACATTTTGAGAAGTGCTCTCGTGCGTTATGCTTAATTATTTCAAAAACATTGAATCCACATGATATAATCAGAGGATGATTCACTTGATTCACCCGAAATTCGATCACGAGAACACTCTAAGAAAGAAGAAACATCCAAAGTTTAAGGTCTCTCTCAATCAACAAAGTGCTTTAATTATCGAGGCAATTATCGCGGCGGGAAAGAGCGTTATCGCTCGACGCGCGACACGCGTCTACCGCGAACATGTTCGAACAAGTTTCATGTCTCCCGTAATATTACACTGTTGCCATCGTTTACGAGGTTAACGGCAAGAGCAGCGTTATTAAACGATCCCTGTAATGGGTGACTGCCAAGAACGAAGATGTTTAATCGCGGTTACGTACGAGAAATTCCGTTTTCTTTTTTTCCCTTTCTATCATGCTATCTTATATATATATATATATTTCTTTTTATCGCAACAAGTGAATTTACACTGTAAATAAGGTGTAAAAATTATCTGTATTTCCCCTCTCTTTTCTCCAATGAACGGGAATACATTGGATGACATTGTGAGAAAAATGCACGGCATGAGAATCATCCGGACGAAAGATGACTCAACTTATCAGGTTGATGTTACGAATTGCATTTCTTATCATTTTTATCGGGTCATTGGTACGTTCACCCCTTCCGGCAGTTCATCGAACCAGATTTCGCACGCTCGTTTTCTGCAAATATTAGATCTTCAATATCGGCCAGAGGAAGTGAGAAACCGAATATATCGATAGTACGTAGTATTCACGGATGTTCTACGGCGTACGATTTCGTTGTATCTGTGGTGACCTGGTGATAACGGTAGAAAAAAAAAAAGGGAAACTGAAAACAATAGAGTCGAGAAATTGCAGGCACATATTTTTTTGTTTTATAATCTCTTGTGACTTCCGTCTGCGTTTTATGTATTATTCGTAACTGATTGCGTCCAAATAAAATGTTAAATTAAATTAGCAGTAATAATTAAAAACGCAACATACATGCATACATTAAATCTTTTGCATGAAAAAGCATATAAAATTTCATAAACAACATGCGTAAAAATCACGCAGTTTAGAGTACGCTAGAATATAATTCTTAAATTATTAATAAGAAATTATAAGATAATTTCCATTATACGTAATTTTTACGCTTATTGTTTATATAATTTTATATTTTTTTCGCATTGTATATAAATAAAGATAAATAATACATAAAATTTGGAATCTTTCAACCAAATGCATTTATATTGTAGCAAACAGTACGTTATCTGTACTGATAACCACTCGAGAGAGGATAACTAAAAATAAGAAGTACAATAAATGGCGCGAGTTAACATTTCAAATAAACTCAATGCGTTCATAATTCATGTTCATATGGAAGTAACGTGGGTGTATGTACACGCATATATA
>NW_017305451.1:1543826-1547037 GCF_001594115.1 Trachymyrmex septentrionalis
TTGTAATTTTAAACCATCGCCTACGTGCGCGCTAACTGCTGGAGTGAAAGAACTTCACTCGGAGAGCGTTCTGTAACGTTAGTCACGAAACCCTCGAGACACATTGACGCACTGTATTACGGTGATTTCCACGATAAGTGAATCCCAGTGTCAAGGGGAACAGTCGCGACGAATTAGTTTCTCGAAATGGCCGAACTACGACCGCGAAGATTATACGAAATTAACTCCATTCGCCGTGCTTCGACATCTGTAATTATCGCGTCGTTTTTCAGGTCGCCAGACGGTGCAAATTGGCGTTTCTACCTTTAAAGGGAATGAAAGCATACGTGCTTTATGCTCGCCGTCGATATCGATCTCGATTTAATCGGGAATAATCATTTTTACCAAGCGTTGGGCCAGGGGACGCGTAAAAGCCGGCACAATAAATGATTTTGGGAGAAAAAATTATTTGTATTGAAACAAAAAGAAATTGCGTCGTTACGGTGAAGTTTCTCTCTCTCTCTCTCTCTCTGTCTCTCTCTATTACATGTATCAGAGAATGATATGATAATATGGTCACCGCTGACGCAAATGATGGATCGTAAGACCGGAACTTTGCGAGGGTGTTTGCGGATGTGGTAACGAAATCGTCGCTCTTTAGCCGCAAGGTTTCTTGTCTGCCGCGTTCTTGCGGTTTTTTAAGAGGTGGCAGAGCCGTGAACCGTCACGATAAATATCGAATGTAGTTACGATCGTGGCACAAAATTTCTGCGCAAAATCCGTTTTTACCGCGGCTCGATCGCCCATCGACGTTTTTATGCACCCGATGAGACGAGTTTAATAAACGTCTCAGGGGACAATCTTGGTTTTTCGCCCGATGCTGATGCTGTTTCAATTTTACGCACGACAGCGGAGCTTGATTTACATTGTCTTACAACCTGTTATTGACAAAATCGCCCATAATGTTCAATATTATGCTACCGCGCGATAGCAGAGAGCCGCCCTGTCCAATACGCGAGTTGCTGAAAATATCCATAAAAGTTATATGTTCAACACAAAAAGAGTTATGCAAACAAACAAGCAATAATTGACTAAGTACCGATGCATGGATATATACAGCTGTGATGGCATAATATCAAGGTACACACATGCACTTGAGGATAAGTATTTGCCGGCAGCTATCATCAAAACCCAATAGAGACGAGTGCAGTTTAACCACGACAAGACCATATCATCATCGGCTAATTTCTCGGGATAACGCGGATACTAATAGCCATCTTTTTCATTGCCGGTGCGTACTACAATAAAATGTTGCTAATATACCTATTTACAACGCATCGTTTTAACGTAAAAATTATTTTTGTTCTTTTTGCGTAACATAAAATACGATTTTACATCGCTTCTATTACATGATTTGCGACGAATTTTGCAAATATAATTTCATGCGTGACATAAAATATCTTTTTTCGGGAGAAGCTCCGCGAGGAAAATTTCAAGATTATTAGAACATTTTGATCTTACCTGCTTATTTTTCTTTAACCAAGGCGATGATATGCTTTGTAAGGTGATAATGTGCTTTGGCAGTGAATAATGTCTAAAAAATTAAAATATGTCAAAAATAAGGACAAAATAAAATACATGTTTATTGTACATGATAAAGCTGTCAAAATATCGAGTCGCAATAGTAAGAGAGGATCTTATCTGAAATTCTTCGATCGATATTTGTAAAGTTAGCACGGTAAAGAATAATGGCAGTTCCAATAGGGCTTTTTATAGTTCGTTATTAAAATAAAAAAAGTTACGTATTTTTTATAGAAAAAAAAAAACTAAAATTAACATGCCATATTTTCAATTTTGGCTTTTTAGTATAAAAAATACGGAAAACTGTCATTATTTTTTTCATATTAATAGAATGTCGTGTTAACTTTACAGATCCTCGATCGCGTTAATCATTCTACCGTGACGAGTAGACGACCGCACGCTGAAATAATTTTTATAATTTATCTTGTTCGCTGCTCGACAGAATGATGCGATTCTTAGAAATGACCTTGAATACGATGCACTATCATTAAGTTGCGGTTTTTATTTTATGTGTATGCGTGTTAACTTTTATATGCGTATATCATTCGTCTTTTATAATTCTATTTACTTGTATCGAGAAAGATAGAAAGATATCTTGACTTTTATTCTCTAGTCTCTTATATACACCAAAAAAATAATAGGAAGTTGAAAGAAAAAGTTTGTAAGTGCACTTCTTTTTGCACACAAAAATGCTTGAATATGTTGTTATAATTATATCGAGATAACGTATCTATCGTCCTCGTTTCTATCGAATTTTAATAAATCTGAAATTAATTTCTAAAAGATTTGAAATTAAATAATGTTTACCTGTGTTATCGTAGATGTAACGTAAGATCACAACAAAAACAACAATTTCTGGAAACAATTGAACTTCTCTCCAAGTACCATGTAAATGTCGACAAGAATTGATTCTATGGAAGCCAATCGTTCAATTATGTGCTTATTTTATCAGTTTTTCACCTAAAGAGGAATTTATGTAACGGAGAAAAGCACAACGTGAGAAGACTTGTGCATGCTTTGACTAATGAAAATTCACTGTAGCAATATAACGATAGGATGGGTCTATATTGGGGTTATACCTGCTAGGGTTTTCTACTTCCATTGGCTGCTATTTATATTTCCAATCTTTGTCTCTCTCTCTCTCTCTCTCCATCTTCTTTTTCCCCTTTGTGCCAAAGGCTCTATTCTCGAGTCGCAAAAGGTATGGTAGGGGATGCTCTAGTGCGAAAAAATATAGTGGGGAAATTGTTGAAATAATAAACGCAATCACTAAAATAATTTACTTATTCTCCTGACATTTTTTATTAATAAAAATGTAACATCTCCCTTATTTTATTCAATCATTATTTAAATAATTTTAAAATTTGATAGTGTTAAAGCATTCTTAATAATAAGAACGTAATAGGAAAATCAAAGAGTCGAGATGATAAGATAATATGAAATTATTTGATTAAATATGTTTTCGGTTATATGTTTAAACTAATATAAAATATATATAAGAGTACGAAAAATATCATTTTTACACAGGACATATCAATTGATTCTTGTATGAATCGATTAATTATTCGAATTTTGTTCATATATTATTTCAATATCTTTCTTTTAAACGCAGAAATAGTTTAAGATAACTCTATATATATATATATATATA
>NW_017305451.1:1547187-1547398 GCF_001594115.1 Trachymyrmex septentrionalis
AAAATTTTTACTTTAGTCTTAAAATCAACAAAAAATTTTAATGATAGAAATAAATAGTTTTACATAATTAATATTATTTGTTTTTGTGCACAAATGTAATCATTGACTCATTAGATGAAAGATATATCGGGGATTCAACGAAATAGCAAGTACATTACTCAGAAAAGATGAATCACGTTAGATTTTTTTTTTTTTTTTTTTTTTTTTTTTA
>NW_017305451.1:1547498-1550719 GCF_001594115.1 Trachymyrmex septentrionalis
CCGGTTGACCCAACATTTTTAAATCCTCGCCGCAAAATATACTTCTTTCGAGAGTATCATCAAACTCCGCGTCACTGAAAGGAAATGAACCCGATGACTCACACCCGAAGAAAACGAGTTAGAACCACGATGCCACCGGCCACAAGCTCTTACTACATGCTTGTGTGTGCATCGCGTAACCTTATTATGAGTGCGCTAGCTCTGGTCAGTCACGCGATCGGAGAACAAGACGAGACGAGCGATCCTCGCAAATTCCACCCGCGAGAATCCTTTGTCTTTCTCGCTGCTTGGCTGCCAAGGCCACCAGAGGGATTCTAATCGCACACTGAAAATGCCTGAATGCCAGCTGAATCAGATGCATTTCTGAGCCAGTGTCTTTAAAAAATTTACAATTTCGAAATAAATGTTGACAGTTTAATTATTTGCAGATGTTGTATTTAGAGATATAGTATTATGTAATCCATTATGCATTCTTATGTGAAATGAGCTGATGTCACATTTCTATTCAGTGTACGCTCGAAAAATGTATAATCTTTCTGTGATGATATTGAGACGTGATACGTCATAGACTTGTACAATGAAAATGTTTACAATGAAAATGTAATATGATATCTAAAACTGGAATTATCTAACTAAATATTATTTCAGTTATGAAATTCCACTTTTGATGAGATAATAAGAGGTCTGTTTTTTATTCCTGCACTAGACTGCACTAGACTTGACTTCTCTTTCTCGTTTTCGTCAAATATTAAACTTAAACATATATCTATTTTATCTCACTTCAAGTTTCAAATGTGTACATTAGCCACAGAATGAAATGACTATTGAATTTCTCAAAAACATTCTTCCTTGCGTGTTTTAATGGAATAGAATTCAATTTTTAAAAGAATTTCTCAACGACTACATTCTCAACTGTTCATTCTTAGAAATACAGGGTCTCTGACCATAATCAGTCTTTTTGTCTTGCTTAGCTACGCGAACGTTTTAACTTGTAACGCGGCGTAATTAAGAGATGTTCTGGGCCGGACGTCGCTCATCGTATAATTCGGTAATAATGCGCTTCTAATCGCGGCCGGATCTGCCAACTTGCATTTTCGTGCGGCGCGATCTCGTTAATTTCGCACGAAATGGCGAGATGTGACGCCATGATCGGCGGCGGTTTCGGGAGGAAATGCGCCAGGAAATGGGAAGGAAGATTTTTCATGCAGGATGTGAGGTTGCACGGGGCAACTGATATTTCTACCCGATAACGTGCCAACAACGGCCGACATCGGAGTGGGTTATAAATACTCTTCAATATATTTCACAAGAAATCGTAAGAGAAATATTCGCCCGATCTCTTCCCAGAAACAAGGAAATAAAGAGGATTGAAAGTGGCGGTGCACGTGACGGAAACCATATAACTTACTTATTTATCTCTCATTATATACATCAAGTCAGAAATGTGTGTGATTTATTAAACACGCATAAGAATACAATGGCCTATGAACTTGAACATACTCGTAATCCGCGAAAGCATATTATGGTTTATGATAACTCACTTGCGAAACGCAGTACATTGTGTAGCGAAGATTTACGAAGATTTATTTTTTGGAGTATTCTTATATTTCTGCACTGAAAATAATGGTCTGGTTGGATAGTAGTTTTGGTGAAAAACAGAGGAATCAGAATTTTCTGGTTAAATCTACTAGAATTCTAATTGATATAACTAGAATTCTGATTCATATAATTATTCTGGTAAAAATAAGAATTCCAGAATAGATTTTATCGGAAATTTTATATCGTATCAACCAAAATTTCGCTTATCTCAACTAGAATTCTAATAAATTTAATCTAAGAAAATTCTGATTCGTTCATTTTCAATCAAAAATTTTTTTCAGTGTGCTTGATTTTTTAAAAGTTTTTTTTTTTGACATTTATAAAATTCTAATATCGATTGTTCGGCAATAATCAAAACTACCTAAGTAAAAAAAGATAACGTCCTATTGACGTTCAAAATGTAAGACGTTATCAAAATTTGACGTCATCTTACTACTTAGGCAGGTACTTAGATAAGTACCTCTTTCGAGCATGACAAAACAACACTATTTTAAGTGAAGAAAGTAATTTTCTGGATGACGTTTTCAATTACTTTTAGAGCTGTGGTCTCGTTAATTACAATGGAAAATAACAATCCTCAATTAGTAATATTAGTAATGCAGCTTAAAATGTACGGATATGTAGCCAGACAGTCACCAGACAGCCAGACGGACGGTGAGTTTTTTTTTCACCTCTTTAAGTCCAGTCTTAATATTCTTATGGCCACTGCTGTCGTCGTCGTTACCGTTCACGTTACGAGGTCCCGCTTTTTATTTTCTACCGGAGTCCGTTGAGACCCGGTTTGGAAATTGTACTTTTTATACACACACACATATATACATATATATACATATATATATGCATCAGCGGGAATGTCAGATATTGTCCAATATTTAAAACATATTCGTTAAATTTGTTCGATCGTATACTATTCATGAAATATCGCCTTAACAAAACACTTCGCATAAATTGGAGTAAAAAGGAGACGACGCGAATGCAGCAACTATTGAGTTTCCTCCGGAAAGTCCGTGCGTATTTTCCGTACGGACTTTCCAGACAACCTTGGGTTATCCGGAAAGGTCCGTGCGGAAAATACGCACGAACTTTCCGGACGACCCAATAAAGGTAAAGGTTTTGATACAATACAATAGGGATGCAGAAATCATCAACTATAATAGAATTTTGGAGCAAAATCCAAACCTTTTACCTGTGTCTATTGTCTGCCTGAGACCTACAAATTCTGACCTGAAAATACACAGGTGCAACAGGTTAGAACATGTATCAGCAGATATTTATTCACACATAGTAACTTCTTGTTTCTTTCATCTCCTCTTTATCTGTTCTTACATCCTTGTTCCTATTGATTTTTTTTTAGTTAAAAATAAGTGTGTCATTGGGTTCTAAACTTGTCATTCATCTTTTTAAGAATAAGTTTTGACGGCATTATGAAATTGGAAAAAGAGAAAGAGAGAGAGAGAGAGAGAGAGAGAGAGAGAGATTAATTAGTTTTTTTGAAAATGTATTCTTGTCCTTGAATCTATTTGTGATAAATACGTGAGATGCAATATATTGACAATCGTTAAAAAACTATAGAAATGTTTTATTATATGCATCAAAATATTATATATATATATATATATATA
>NW_017305451.1:1550819-1557615 GCF_001594115.1 Trachymyrmex septentrionalis
CTATAATTATTTAAATACACTTATAATTGTAGTCTATATAATTTTAGATTAAATAAATGTATGAATTTTCTTTTTGAAAAAAGTAACTTGTTTATATCAATATTGGATTTTTCAAGGACTCTTTATTTTTGAAATGACTTTGTAAAATAAATTTTATCTATATTGTTCGTAACCTCTTATATTTCCTTTTTAATTTGAATATAAAAATTTTTTTCGAGAAAAAATATTTGTTTTAGAGTTGCTTCGTAACAATTCGTCCAATATACACGACGCAGAATCGGACTTACTGTTACTGACAGAATTATGTAGAATTTAGTCACATTATTGTGCTCCTTTTTCATTTTACACCAACACACTTATAAAAACTAAACCTAAGTTTAAACCTAAAGTTTAGGGAGTTGACCAATAAAATACTCAGCATGTCGCCGACAGTTCCAGACTGCGTGGTACGCCTATAAGTATATTTTCGAAGCATACAAAAGATTTTGCTTTTAAAAGGGATTTTTAAATCCACAATGCTACATTTAGTTCTGTGTTGCTTTCTAATCTTTCTCTCCTTCTTCTTTTTCTATTTCTCTTTTTCTGCTATTCGTTTTCCGTTAAGGCATTTTCTGAAAATATTTACAAATAGCGTTTCGTGCAATAAAGATTGAAACGAAAAACGAAGAGAAAAAGAGGTGAGGGGAGGGGGGGCGGGAAAAGGGACTCCCTAAACTGGTCTCGAAACTGGTCGACAACCTCTATCTTCAGGAGATCTCCTTGTGAAAGAAAGAGAAAAAGGAAGAAAGGACAAAAAAGGTAGAAATCTTCCGTTTTTCTGCCTTAATTCTTCGAATCCGATCAATTTTTCCGAGAATTTTGAAACTCAACCACGTACAATCAACCAGTCATCGACAAGTTTCTACGTCAGAAAAACTCTTGGATGATCCATGAAATTAATCCCAATATTAGTTAAAACTCAATTTTTCCTCCGAACTCTGAAAAAATGGGAGGAGGGGAGAGGGGAGATAATTAATGGAAGAGCTAATTTCAAAGGCTCGAATACTCAAAGTTTGTCAAGAAATTTGATTAAATCAATACAGCTGGTGATGTCTTCATATAGAAAAGTATTTTTGTGGGAGCTGATACGCAAATCTCTGTTGTGTCATATTTGCAAGTACTGGAATAATATATTAGCTTTGAACAGATATATTATTATCATCTTGGATTAGTTTAAAGTCATGAGTAATAATGTTTCAATAATGCAACGTAATATAAATTGAATAAAATATATTGCACTGAATATTGAGATTATTGTAATATTATTCATTTATAATATCTGTATTTCATTGTAGAAACTAGTTTTAGCGATTGAATATAGCATTTAAAATTTGTTAATTTTTATTTTTATCTAACATAATAGATTCTAAAAAATATATTAGATATTTCAAAAAATAAAATTCAATTATGTATTGAAATTTTATTATTTTTTTATTCAATAATTTCGCAATAT
The DNA here is from genome assembly GCF_001594115.1 of Trachymyrmex septentrionalis. Taxonomy (NCBI): domain Eukaryota; kingdom Metazoa; phylum Arthropoda; class Insecta; order Hymenoptera; family Formicidae; genus Trachymyrmex; species Trachymyrmex septentrionalis. The sequence goes on from NW_017305451.1 coordinate 1,552,312, forward strand.
GTATTCAACGATAAAATGCGGCTATTCAAACAATAAGAATAAAAGATTGTAGAATCGATCGATCGATTATTAGAACAAAAAATTACATTAGCATTAAATGCATTATTTGAGTCACGTAATTATAGGGTATCGCAACAGACATTCAGTATATCGGAATAACATCGATAGCCGGATCTGATGGAATGAAAACGATACGCTTTTTTTTTGTAGAACCAGACTATAGCCAGCAACTGGATTTTTTATTGGCCATAAAACCCTTTTTGACTCGACCTCTGTAAGAGATTCTCAACAGAGGAATACAACATAAAGATAGAAGAGAGAATCGTTTAAGGCCATACGGGCAAATTAAAATTCTCATAAATGATAGATGCTCGACAACGTAGACTAAATCAATAAAAAGAACTAGAAATTATACCGTTAGAAAACGGCTCGTTCCAAAACGACACTTTCAAAGTGGAAAAAACCATTATGAAGGATCGAACAGACCTTGGATCGTGTTGTGATGCACGAGCAAAACGAGACACGGCAGAACGCATGTGTTTTCTGCGGATCGTCGTGAGGATAGAATTAGGGCACAAGCTAGAGTGATGGTTAGCGTAGGAGGGAGAGGCTAATTACAGTAATTTCGTTATGGGAGCCACGAATAGGGATGCTCCGGTGCGCCTTCTACATGATGCATTTTAATAAACGCGAGAGCAATGCCTGACCAGTGGAAGAAAGAGAAATATCAACGGATAGGCCAAGCTGCGAGGGAGTGAATAAGATGAGAGAGAGAGAGAGAGAGAGAGAGAGAGAGAGAGAGAGAGAGAGACAAAGATAGAGAAAGAAGAGCCCTATGGTGTTGCCGTATGGGAAATCGCCGACGGCGATGGTCAACGCGCGCGTAATCGGTGGGCGTTACATGGTATTATTAAGGGAAGCCAAAAAGTAACGATGAATTATTCTAAGTTCGCATTGCAAACGCAATATACGAAAAACTTCTTCGCATATTTTTCTTTTCGCGATCCTCCAGACCGCAATAACGTTCTTTCACCCCGGGAAGAACGCGAGAACGGATAGAGGCCAGGGTAAGAGGCCAGGTATAAGGGAAGCCAAAGAAATCTACAGCTTCTCGTCTACTGCCTGGAGGGAACTGTTTCGGAAATTATATATTTAGTGAGAGCCTACGTCGATCTTTGCTTCCTTCTCACTCCGCTCCAAGATTTTTCTACCTTTCTCTTTTTCTCTCATCCGCACTGGATGGGACAAAACGGAGCTTTCAACATGATTCGACCTGTACGCTTGCAGTTGATGGCTTGCATATACCTGTCGTTCGACTTTTGCGTTTTTTCGATGTTCTTTTTATAATTTTAAAAATTTAATTTGTAAAAGTCAATTTTACGAAAATGAGCATATCCGTAAGGATGTGCAGTTTTATAATAATTTTCATTAATTTAATACACAAAACGCAAGATGTGATTAATATTAGGAAGAATAATTTAAATTGGACGAAGAATCCGTCGATTAAAGAAATTTGCGGTTTAAATTTGCAGCACCATATAATGATGTCGGAAAGATTTGTGTATTGCCATATTTGTCATTTTTGGCGGTTGTAGTGGAAGTTCTCGGAAGTTGGTATTATCTACCGCATTCGTAAGAAGGGAGTCGCTCTGCCAAAATTATAGGTCAGAAATGCCACGTCATTTATCGTTTCCTTTCTTTTCACTCCATCTCATTATCTCTCCATACTCGCGCATTCTCGCAACGAGTCAATGACATTTTACAAATTTCTTCTCCCATACTTTTTAACATCACTGATTTACTAGTATTTTATATACATATATATATATATAATATCACTGATTTATTCCCTCTTATTTACGGTCACGAAAACGGGTGGATATTTTACGCTTAATACCCCCAAAAATATAATAATATCGTTTAATGATAAAAATTACATGATGAAAGGTTTCGTGGAATAGCACAAAAGAAAATTTTTACAACTGAATATATTTTAATTATTTTCGCCATACTTAAATACAGATTAAAGCTGATTCCGGTTCGATGAGTTCGAGCTTCCTGAAACAGGTTTTTGTGGCCCCCTTTTTCGCTTGCTTTACCACCAACTCGGGAAAACATATTTTTCACCGAAAGGAAATAAAGAAGAGAAGCATAGAGTCCTCATTAATCCTAACTGGCAACCGTGGCTGCCGGAATCCTCTTCGAATGAAAGTATTAGCTGAGAGAGGAAACGAGCGGGCTCACCAATTTTCGTTTTTTCTCTTTCGGACGCGATGATGAATAATTTGAGAGATGCCTAGATTTTTTTCCAGCTTGGTAGGATTCGCAAATACGGACACGACAGTGGCGAACGCTCGCTTGCGTCGTTTGGCCGTAGGAATATGTGCACTCGTTAGCTCGCCGTTTGGTCCATTCGAACAAAACAAAATGCTTTCTATCGCCGTATCCGGGGAAACCCAAGTCTCCCGCTGCGGGGACGCTGACGAAGGAATTACTTTACCGTGAGCAAACAGATGGAAGGCATATCTTAGCTATTGTCGAAGTACTAATACAATAAAGTAGAAAATGTAGTTGCAAGTGTATCGGTGTAACCATAACGCACTATCATCTGTACGTAAATCCGCTTGGACTTATCCGATTTTGTATATATAAAAATAACGATTCATCGACTTTCTATATTTTAATTATAACGTTATTTCACGACTTGGCGTTGTTTCGTCGCTCGGGAAATATCAAATCTCTTTTTATCATGTTTTCCACAAGATAAATCTATTTTTAATATAAATATTCTCAAACACGAATTGTGATATGTACGTATACTACGAGAATTCCGTGATTCCAATATTCATAGATAACATTAATCCGATATAGTTATTTGTGATTATCTTATCGCACCGCGAAGCAGCTTTCTCATGAGGGCAATGCGGTAGCTACGTTTTAGTCCGTCAATCATAAGTGAAATTGTGTCACCTACCTCTGTTTCATCCGCCTGAGTTATGCGTCATGTTTAGGAACCTTGTCGTCCACTCGTAGAGAGCAATGTCTGATTGTGCAATTTCCCCTTCTCTCTTTATGTTCCGAAAAAACGAGCAAAGAGAGAAAGAAGAATAATGCGAGAGAGAGAGAGAGAGAGAGAGAGAGAGAGAGAGAGAGAGAGAGATTAATTATTTTAGCTATGTATTACGTATCAATTTATATATTACATAAACTATAATTTATGTTACATATAAATTATAGTTTTAATATATTTTTATAATTATATATATTCTCGATCTGTATTTATTATATAACATATTTCTATTAATCTTTATTTTGTATCCATATAAAAAGAAATTCTAATCAAAATAAAAAAATCTATACAAGAAATAAGATTCATAAAAATAATAGTATCAACACAGATAAAAACCAGAGATAAACCAAGGATAAAAGAAATGATAAACAGATAAAAAATAAATTAATAGCGAGCCATCGATTATTGAATCATTTTCTGCGCTCGTGACAAATAGCATTAATTTGTATTTTTGTGCTCGCGTAATTAGTGAAATGGCACTTTCAGTTAGTTTACCACTTGCTTTGGTGCAGTACGACTAGCGTGCAAAAAATGATTCTCATATGAGCGCGGACCCGGTCATCGCCTTCGGTTTTTCGCGACTTCTCTATCTCTCTCTCTCTCTCTCTGGCGCACTGATGGACACGATTAATCAATTAGCAGCGGTGTGTTCTACTTGCACACATATATCATTCTTTCGTAGCCGCACTGCTCAAGTCACCATTGTTGGTAAAGAACGAAGAAAAATGTTGTTATTGCAATCCGGAAAACATGATCCTTGCTCTGGCAAGGAATTTCCCGGATTACGTATGCAGGAAGTTTCCGACATTTTTCGTTTGTGAGCTAACAAAGAGACCATTTCATACTCGAATACATTTCCTTCGTATCTCTTTAACTGGCATTTTCTTTGATGTTTTTAAAGTCGAAATTGATACTTCCAAATATAACGATAATATGAAAAATTTTTCGTAAACTTATCTTTCGGATTATTAATACGAAAACATTTTTATTGGCGTTTTATTACAGTTCTGTGTAATTTCAAGATTAATCCAATATGTTCTAAAATTTTTATACATTTTTTATTACCATCTCGAATTTTCGTAAATAGCAGAAATAAAATCTTTATTTTGCAAAAAGAAGACAAGTGTATAGAATCTAATCGGCAATAAATGTCGAATTAATCAATTTACACATTATTGCTCAATTTTATAATAAACTGTTTTTTCGTGAAACACTATTCGTACGTCGAGTTGCGAGATGTTGCTCATCCGGACCAAATCCGGTGACGACGACATCTCTCCATCTCTCGATCTCCGACTCCATAAAAATTAATATCCCCGCCAGCCCGCCCCGCCGGATTAATGTATTCGTATGCACCGGCAACGTTGGCGGCGATGGATGTCGACGTCGTCGGCCTAAAAAATACTTCGCATTCCGGCAGGAAGACCCGCCAAACATCAAATGTATTCCTAAATGCCCACACATTGCGTTCCTGCGGCGTCGTTTGCACGTTTGCTCTTGCACGATGACTCACGCGTTCGGCGGCGAATTCGTGTCGTACGTTGACCTGGACATAGCTGCTTCTAGTCGTCTATTTTACACGTGCATGGATCAGGTGGTGGAAACGGGTATGAGGGAGAAAAGAAGAAGAAGAAGGAGGAGAAAAAAAAAAGAAGAAGGAAGAAAGAAGATAGCGGTTCCGGATAACTTGATGACTAAGAACACGATCGTACACGTGGGGCTCGCTGAATTGCGTTACTGTTAAGGGGGTAGCTTTATGGAAGGGGTCTCCTGGTCGCCGCCGGCATCATCATCGTCGTCGTGAGCATTATTATATCCGGGGGCCCCGATGAGTCATCCGACCGTTGGGCCCTCACGAAGGAGCCGACAGTGCGGTTCGCAGGAGCGCCTTCTCGCGCGCAAGGCCCCCACACTAGCCAGACTAGCTAACCTTGTTAGATCCCCTATACACCTTGCACAACGCTGCTAATTATTCCGTATACAACAGCCGGTGTGTCTCTTCCACAATATGGGAAGTCAGTCCGATGCTTGATGTGCTTTGCAAAGTCAAATATAGTCAAACGATGCACCAACCCTACACCGCGAAATACTTGTATCATTTCATATTTCGCGTAATAGGATTCTGCTGCAATACTGCTAGCGATATTTCTGCAATTTGTTTTATCCTTGTTATTATATTATATTAATGTAAATCCTTTTGTTAACTTATTAATAGGATTTTTCTGAAAAGAAGT
>NW_017305451.1:1557715-1559389 GCF_001594115.1 Trachymyrmex septentrionalis
TGATATTTCTGCAATTTGTTTTATCCTTGTTATTATATTATATACAATTTAAATCCTTTTGTTAACTTATTAATAGGATTTTTCTGAAAAGAAGTACCATATTATTTTTTTTTATTTTAATTAAATTAATCGCGTTATCAAAGCTCTGCATATTTTTTCGAAATCTTACATTCGATGCACAAATGAATATACGCTTCGGTATGTAATCAATTCGAAGGAGGCGCATAAGCTTGTTCAATTTTATCAGATTGTTCCGCCGTGAATTCCAAAGGCACGATATCGAGAGCTTTGATTTTGCAGCTGTGGTTACCTTATCTCTGCGATGTTCTTTTGTATAGCTACAGATCCTGGTAGCGGATAGCGGGTAGCAATAGGTGAAATAATGAGATAGAATCTTATCGAGCTGCAATTGAAACTGCCCGCGGTCACGATGATAGAATAATGGCCGGACTATTTTTATAAGGGAATGTATGTTCCTTAGATTACTCGGCGCATGTCAACCGGCGCGAGTTATGAGTCACAGCGCTTACCAGTGCATTTTCTAGTAATGAATCGCATTCACGTTTCAAGTGATATATGTCTGAAACGGTAATAAATAAATAATTTTCGTCAACGGTTGCACCAATTTTTCAAAATTCGTATAACAGCACAGAGAGATACACAGAAAGAAAAAAGTAGAAATATAAAAAACGATATATAATATAAATCATATTTTTAGTCGATATATTTTAGATAAGAAAAAGTATACTACATTAAATAGAAATATACTACATTTAAAAAATCTGTTAATTTGATGTAATATTAATACTAAAAATCGCTAAATAACAAAAATATTTTTACACTGCACGGTTAATGATCTGTTAACGAGCAAATAAAAAATAATTAATATAAATTCGATTAGGTTATTAGGCAGTGTAATTTTTTCTCTTCAATCTTACGAATTTGTTAGTTTATTGATTTGAAAATATTTGTATTAAAAAATATTTTTAATACAACATAATATCTTTTAATTATTGATAATATCGATAATATTTTTTTCAATATTTCGCCGTAATATGTAATGTATGTAGTTGCACGACATCCGTCGCTGAACCCTGTTTCGATCGCCACAATATTGCCTTCGCTATAATGGTCTGTAAAGTGATTTCATGACGCGGAAAGGTGCAAATTCACCGTCTTCTAGAACCAGTGACGCAAAAGCACAGCGTAAGACGGATACCCGAGATGTTGGGAGGGAAAAATCGGGAAAAGAGGCCGAAGTCATTCAACAATGTCACTTTACCGGCGGGAAATAAATGAAATGCATTTCCATGGAGTGCATACTACGATACTCGCGAACTATTAATATCAGTATGACAGTTTGACTAATGATCCTCAATATCCAAGCACGGCTTTGACATTACGAGATTAAAATCCGGTGGATAAAAACCGAGATAGAGTCAGATCGAGAGGAACAGCGGGAGGAAACTTTAGTCACGACGACTTAATACGATTATATTCGTTTGGCACGTCATTTGTATCCGTTAAACGCGCGCACGCGGTGTATTGAGTCCGCAAAGAGGAAGATAATGAAATTTTAAATTAAGCTCGTTATGGAAAAGATTCATTTTTATAGAATTTCCAGAACAATAATAGAATGTATATTATTTAAGCGAAATATATTTTATATATATA
>NW_017305451.1:1559489-1564191 GCF_001594115.1 Trachymyrmex septentrionalis
GTATGAAGATATAACCGGATATACGGATCGATTACTTTTGCACACATGATCAATCGCTTTTACTAGTTTTGTCCCGAAAAAAATGACTAGCAAAGTACAGGCTCGATTACCCTTCTCGTCGAAGTCGATCAGCGTGGCAATAAGGGGTAGTTTACCCGGACCATCGAATTTGCGGGCGTTAGAGCGACGCGAAGGGTAGGCAGGGGGTGGCATAACAATCTCGCAGAGTGTTTCTGGATATCAGCCTTAATGCGAGGTGTCTGGTCAACCAGATGCCCTGATAGGCCGATACAAATTTTTTATTCATGACTACCATCGTGATGGGATTTTCATCGCCGGCTCACCTGTCTGGCCACCGATCAGTGTCGGATGCGATTATTCAGACCGTATGTATACATCGTTTCCCTGAGCCATCTCGTGTTTTCCTCAATTCATCGATGTCGGCGACCCAATCGTTAGCTTTTTCGACATTTTTTTTTTTATTTCGCGAAGCGACCCGATCGTTTCGGCCTTGTTAGCGACGCGATCGATAAATAATTTTAAAACCGCGATATATTTTCATTCTGTAGCTCGCGTTTCTGTTTATTGCTATTTACATGACAGGAGGCGCAATAGGGTTTAAGCGTACTTTATCCGCCAATTAAACGCAAATGCCTTGTTGCTCGGACGTCGGGGGAAGTTACACGCCGCGTCTGTACCGTGTTTTCTCATGCGAAAAACTGCAACAGCCGAACTGCAAGCCTTGTTTCGCGAATAAAGCCCGCCTTTCCAGCAGCAATTCGTGCATAAACGAGAATTAAATCGTATCTTTCGGTGGGGAGAAGCGCCTTCTTCGTGCCATGAGGAATCGAATTGAATAATCGCCGAGTGGCAAAAGTGAATGGAAAGGGCGGTAAGTGGAGAAAGGGAGATAGATAGATAGAGAGAGAGAGAGAGAGAGAGAGAGAGAGAGAGAGAGAGAGAGGAGAAGAGAAAAAGACGAAAGCGCGAATCTGCCGAAATTATCGTTCATCAACGGAGCGCTCATGAGAGTCCCATGGGAATCCACGCTCATCCGCTCTTTGTTGCATAGCAATTAAAATTAGTGCTGTTAATTACACGCCGCCGCTGCGGCGCCCGCGACGCTTGTTAGCGTGGCCGGTGAAAACTGCCAAAATTAAACGCAGAACAAAATGTAATGCGCCGCATCTAATGGCGTGCGCGCGTATGCGAGGTTCCCTGTTTTTTTTTTCACGCAACGAGTACCCCGTCTGATTTAGGTATAACGACACGAGCGACGTAGGAAATATTTTCGTAACAAAGAGGGAATAGTGCACGCGCAAACGTTTAATCAATCGAGCGACAATTTTTATTGTTGAATTAGCAGCTGGACATTTTATTAAATGAAATATAATTGCGACAATAATATTATATACCTATACATACATTGAATATAATTAAAACTAATTTTACAACGTGTAAAATGAGTAAGATGTATAATTTTCATGATTAAACCTTTGATGAAATTAATGTTGAATTCACCGAGGCACTTTCTCGATTATGTAATTCTCGGATTCTGTTTATTTTACAGCGGTGAAATTTGATTCTGTAATTTGTAGGGTCGACGTGAGGTAAGTTTTAGATAGGGAATTCACGATGGCGAGTTACGTCTCTGTTACTTACGACCGTATGCATCCGTCTTTATTTATATGGCCATAAATAAATTGAGAAACCTTCGATCGCGTTCATCTATCTACGATTAACCTTTCACCGCTTCTTGGCATCGGTTATCCAAGCCGAAGTGACGTTAATCCGGCTGCCTCCACGGCACTTTTCCTCGGGCGCACGATGCGACAATGTCGATCCCCATGAGGTGCAGATCGCCGTGTATCGTCGTAGATTACCACGGTACGAGGAACTGACGTGGTGATTTTCGACTGGAGGCGACGCGGCGCCACTCAGTCACTTAAATCCAATGCCCACGGACAGCGATCCGTTATTCGGCTCTCATTCTGGACATCCTGTTTTACAACTTGTGAACAACACACAACGAAGGGTCGAACAGCCAGATCTGTACGTGAGCTCAGACTATCTAGACATCGGGAGGAAAGTTCATTCGCCGCACAATTTATAACAAATGCAATCACGAATAGCATAAAAATGTCATTAGGAGTGTCATTGAAAAAGTATAGCGGATACGAGTGGCATGATTTATTTTATACCCTTGTTATGAGCTGGTTGAACAAGCAGATGTGTTATAAATGATATATATATATATATATATATGTATATATATATATATATGTATGTATGTATATATACATACGAGAACGAATGATAAATACACGAAGGAGAGTAAAACTTACATTAATAAAAAAAGAAAGTTTATATGCTCGTTGCATATATAAATTAACAACCTTTCACAAATTAATTGACCTCACATATAGGCATGTTGAATATTCATCATCTCCGCGGAAAACGTTATCTTCACGATAGGTTTTCGAACTTTTCGTTAGCGGCAGGTCCGCGTGATATTTCCTACCCTGAGTCTAGCAATATCTTCCGCGCAGTTTACTTTCGATGCAAAAGTCAATGTAACCTCGGTGGTGTTTATCAATTTCATTATGGCGTATTAACGTGATGCACATCGATTTTAGTCATCCCGCTGTACGTGAAATTTACGGCACGTAAACACAGAGATACTAATCTGATTGCCATTGCCGAATGTTGGCAACTCATCTTATTTACGAGAAACAGCGCTCCTTTATTTTATATCGTCGAAATAATACACACAGCGAATTAAATTAGCATCCCGCCGTGCTTAAAGCGAGACGGTTTTAATGCATCGGACGGTCGAATGCGAATCGTTCGTAAATTAATACGTTGGCACATCGTCGAAATCGTTCGCCGTCCAGCGCCCATTCGTGAAGGTCCCGTATCACGTACGATACTAATCCGTGCGATCCCGTCAAGAAAAAAAACAAAAAAAAAAAACAAAAAAAACGCAAAAATAACGCGGGCACGCACGTCCCCCGTGTATTTGTTAAACAGTTGCGTAAGTACCCACAAACAGCGCCGTGATTGCGGTCACGTGGCAGCTCGCGTCGCTCAAACGGAAAGTAAAACAGCGAGTATATACACGCCCCGGAGGGGTTGTTTCTCTGAATGGCTGTTGATTGTAATCATCGGGTGTAAGTAATGCCCGCACGACGCCATTATACACCGGCGTAAATTCGGCTCTGGAGTCGCTCCAAAGTACAGTCATTCGGTGTGTACACGTGCGCGCGTACGTGCCGGTGAATCCGGCCGGGCGCGCCGTAGGAAAATACGGCGAAAATTTCTCTTTTAACGCAAACGTCCGCCCGTTTCCACCCGTTCGCCCGCCCGGAAAATCGTTACACGAGCAGTTTATTTGAACGACTGCACGTCTGTTTGTAAGAAATTAATAGCGGTGAATCCGGCGGGAGGATATTGCTGCTAGACGCCGCTAGAATTTCATGCGCGAGAAAACGCATGATGAACGTACCGGCGGAGCGGTGTACGGAATTTTCAGATTTTAATGGGAGTTTAAATCTCGCGCGAGACGATACGCTTCTCTTTGCGAGAAACTTCACCATCCTCTGTTTACCATCGATCTACGTCAAGAAATTTCCTATATATTTTTACGTAAATATTAACGGAGCATTGCACGCGTCGCATTACGTGGCAATAGCACTTTGTTCTCAGCGAAACTAACGACGTGCGTTACGTAAAGGTGCGCGTGTGCGGCGCGAGACTGACTTTCCTGGCAATAAAATTTCGTCGTTACAATCTCACTACTTGCCGTACACGCCGCAATCAATCCTAATAAAACGTTTGTTTTCGTTACACCGGATGCGTATCGCCGCGAGTTGCTCTCTCTCTCTCTCTCTCTCTCTTCTTTCTACCTCTTTCTCTCCTTCTGGTTGGTGGGTGTGACCGCGTTGTTTGAAGACAAATATCTAGAGACCGTAAGGTAGATCGAACGTGTTTGCCGAACGGAAACACGCTGTCGAACTAGGTACGGAGCGGTTTGTCTCTCGGTACACGAGAGGCCCGATCCTAATTGGTCGTCGACGAAGGTGTCTTACCGCTCCCGAATCGCTCCGCCGCGCCGCTGTAACTCCTTGACGCTTCTCGCCAAATTGAACGTGTATGCTCGCGCGGCAAATTGAGGAATTGAATATTCATACGGCACCGGAGCCCTCTCCTTCGCACAAAGGTGAATTCAATTACGCATGATTGCCTGCCTCTTGCGCGACACCCTTTCTTCCTCTCTCTCTCTCTCTCTCTCTCTCTCTCTCTCTTTCCCCCTCGTCTCGCAGAGCAGTTAGGCCAATTTTACGCTTATTGGTACGTAAATACGGATCAAGCCGATGGATGCCTTTCGCCTGTGAAAAGATGCAATTCCACCGACGTCACCCACGTACCAATGACGACAACGACGACGAACACTCTCTAAGGTCTACATATTGACGTCAAAGCTATCCGACTGATACGATGGAATCAGTGAATTTCTCCCTGCTCGAATGAGTAATCCGCCTACGTGTCCATGGTTGATTGGAGGCTACCAAGATTCGAGATCGTTTTCACTCGCAGGATACGGCGTGTGGATTACGCGTCAAAGACGCGCGCACCTGTGAGTGTCCTTGAATTTAATGGCGATGAACTCGCGTATTTTCCTCTGTCTCCATCAAGTAACTAA
>NW_017305451.1:1564291-1573493 GCF_001594115.1 Trachymyrmex septentrionalis
ATCAAAGACGCGCGCACCTGTGGGTAACGAGTGTCCTTGAATTCAATGGCGATGAACTCGCGTATTTTCCTCTGTCTCCATCAAGTAACTAACTAACGGGAATTATCTACGAGACTCTCCATCTGGAAATTCAAGCCGACAGTTAATTAAAAGAGAAAATTAACTTTGTTGTTGCGATATAATGTGTTTATTATTTTACACGTACTTTTACCAGGACTGATAATAACGATTCTATCGTTAACTTTCCCATTTGTGAATATTGCGAGAATCATGGAACTGTCAACATCGCGGTCCATCTCTTACGATCGCCGGACACAATGCCCGGCCGTATATTCCCAGTCTGTATACTATCTCTGAAAAATTCAATTTCGCACCGTTTTTCGAACAATGCGTGACGCGAAGCGATCCGTCCGTTATTCTCTTCGACGAGTAGATCGGAAATAAATGGGGAGAGCCGCGCCGCTCGTTAACGTACTAATAACTCTTCAATTTTATGACTGAGGAGGTGAGAGAGACGAATTTTAGGGCGACATGCATCGGCGATCATCGCAGGTGCTAGACGGACCGTACGTGAATCGCGCTCTCCTTTTAGCCAAATCTCGCCCCGAATTCCGTCACGATTGCCGGATGTGAGTTTATTACGGTAAAATACGGCGCACAGTACACATTGTGTAGAGGACATTACTCCCTAACAACATCATTTCGTGCGTATAAAAGTGCGGTGACATAAGGTTCCGTCTAAATTACCTCGTCACTCCTAGTTGTAGACATATGCTAGTGTAACAAAGCTATGAGCGTGATATACAGAAGTAAAGATTTTTATGTAAAAGTAAATTAAATTGAACAAGTAATATCATCGATTAATTAAGATTGCAGTCAACTCATTGAATCTCGTAATTGGAAAGCGTAAGAAATATTAAATTAAAAAGAAGCTTTGAGAATAACCCATAGATTGAATTATACTAAATTATTTACAGTTAATCATATATATATCGTATATATATAAAACAGGAAAGCTAAAATGCTTAATCCTGTAATTTTAAGCTGTCATAATTCAGTCTTTTTTATCCAATTAATATACAAAATGAGCAAAGTGAATTACATGGAACTTCTATCTCTGTTTATTTATAGATAAAAAAATAATAAATAAAGTTTACTAATTGACTTTAGACAATTGCAGTAAAAATACAAAACGCTTTCCACCGGTAAAGGGGCTCGCATCCAATTCTAATTTTAGAAGATGAAAAATACATATTATTGATGACACGAGTAATTTTTTTTATTTAAAGTTATTTAAGGAAAAAATAGAATTATGTATTTCCGAGGACACATATATTTTCTTCGAGAAATCTCGATGTTGGATTCAGTCTCAGTGGACGGTTCACGCTTTGCGCGTTCTGAATTCCTAACTGATTTTGCGAGCAGCCGTTGCATTATCCCGAATGCATTTGCTGTCGACTGCAGTCCGAGTGACACACCCGGTGACACCTCTCGTCCGACCCCGTCGATCGTAAAACTGCGCCGCAGCGCGTTTCCGTCGAACTCGGGGCAGCCAGCCGGCGGGGATCGACGGGCAGTTCGATACGGACGAGGACCGCAGTACGAAATAAATTATAGCTGTGATGTAGCGGCATAATGCACCGCGCGCGGCCGGGTTATAAGGCGGGTCGCCGTTACTTTAACATCGGTGTGACGTTGACTCGCTGTCGGCGGCGTCGAGCGAGGATTAAATTACGCCTCTGCGACAGTTTTCCTACATTTTTTTCTACTCGCGCGCGACGAAACCGCATTTCGGCCGGTCGAGGTCGGCGCGTAACCGGGACCGGCCGGGCGCGACGTTAACAACGGCGACGTGATATAATTACGGTCGAATAACACATCGGGAATCGTAATACGCGATTTGTAATTCGTGACCGAACCAATTGCGGCCGAAATTTGCATTTAATCCAACGTTGAACGCAATTTGCGACGACGGGGCGAACGCAATGTTGCAACTACCTTCGATACGAGCTGATTTATATGGACGACGAACCATTCGTTGTATCGCTAATTTGCAATATTTATGATTTCAAATTAATAGACATTTTTCATTTATTTATTCTGTAACTTGTCTATAAACTTATAGGTATATAACATATGCATGTACATATAATATATAGGATAATTCACTGTGAATTATTTGGAAGATCTAGCTTTGACTGTCGCAGGCTCGATTATGCTTATACTTGAGTGTCTTATAGATTACCTTATGGATTTATATATTTCTATACATCTCTCGCAGCTATATTGCATATTTTAAGCGCGTAGTACGTCGGTTATAAAGCGGTAAAGCGTTATACTTTCGGAGATTGGCATGAAATCTGGCGTAGAGAGTGGTGCTTTGCACCGGGAAGCCTCTTAAATTTTAAACAAAAGCCCGTGCCAAGGGGATGCGAAGCGGTGTGTTGCTTGCCAACGCTTAAGCGGGAATTAAAACTTGCGGAAATCCGACGCGTCCGACCCCGCGTGACGGGAAAAATGTACGCACGTACCAACAATGAGAGCTCCTCGCTGCGAAATGAGACGTAAAATCCCGCGCACGAGATATACGCCTTGGCTCCCGTGTGTTATCCCGATAATGATCGTTCCATCCCGCACCTTCCAGTTATCACGCGTTTGCATTGCAGGTAACGAGGATCATCGCCATGATTTCTGCCTGATTTTCCCCGGTCATTTTATTTCGCGGTGAATTTCACTGGCCGTCGCGCCACGACACGCGATCCGCGACAAGAAGTCGTACACGATACAATCCTCCGGCAGCGATTTCTGTGATTTCCGAACAGTTTCACTTTTTGCGCGAACGAAAAAATACGCAGGATAATGGAATTGCCGGTTGCACGATGGATACGGAGGTACAAGGAACAGTTGGATAAAAAGAAAAAGGTTTCTTCGATTGTGAAGTAACCGTAGCGCTGCGTGTCAATGCGGAGTTTGTAACGCGGAAATTCGACTTGTAGTAGCGATTGAGATTAATCGCGTGCCATTTTCGACGTACTGACAATAATGCTGAAGTAGCTGGAAGTAGTAATTGGATGATGGAGATATATGAAAGATTAGTCACAGTAAATCTATCAACTTGTTACACGCGGACCTTAAGAACAGATCTGTCGTAAATTGATACAAAAACGTTGAGGTTTTTACATTCGTCAAAAACAAACAATGTTCGCACATTTATTTACCTTATATGTCATAATGCATTTTTAATGCAACGGTCTAGAGATGAGAAAGAGGTCGAGAATCATTATGATATAGTGTAGAAAAATGTACGTGGCGAAATTGGCCGGTAACGTATCATTTCAGAGATAAATATATGTCTTGTAATGTCGAGGATACAACTGCGAGTCCTTCAATAAAATCGGGGCAATTTTTATAATAATATAAATGATGCTTTCTGAAAAGTGCAACTTAAGTGTGCCGGGACTGCCGGTACACCATCAATTACGTCGACTATGAAATGTAACGCGTAAAATGATACAGAGTGACGTTCTAGTGACATTCCAGATATAAATAAACACAACGATCGTGCAGTCAGAGGAGATACAAGCCACGTTTGCCAGCGCGAAAACGTAACATCTATAAAGAGAGTAAATGTCCGACCGAATAGAAGGAAAGCGAAACAGAAGTGCCTGTTCCGCGAAATATCTACCTGCAAATATCTTCTCGCAGAGATTGTACTTGCATCCACAGATATATTTCATTTTTCAGAGATTACTAGGTGCAATGTAACAATCACCAAGCAGGAAGGTATTGTACGTGCATAAACAGTTCAAACAGAATCACGGTATGGTTATACACGTTATGGAGTACGGCGTAACCGAAAGCAAGTTAATCGAAAAGCGATAAATCTTGCGTATGCCAACTTATTATTACACTTCTCCCTTTCAATAAAAATGTATTCTGCAAATAACAGTATACGCAAAATTATCTTCTAGACAATACTTTGCTTCGTATCTTTTGGAAGGAGCGATTTTGCTGAAAGATTTAAGATTTTGCCGGCTATAGAGTGGCTGACGTTCTAGTGACATTCCAGATATAGATAAACGCAACGATCGTTCAAATAATTTGACTCTGAAAATAATTTTACTGGAAACTTAACAATGATGAACAATGCTGCAAAAAGTTTTAATATTCTAGCAGTTCAATTTAAGTTTTCCAACAAAATACTTTCAGATCTATATCGAGCAAAATTTTACCTTTTAGCAAAATCGTTTCTTCCGTGCGGACAATACCACCAATTGTATCGTCGAATAAGAGCATGTCGTACCAATTCAGAATTGTCTACTGCCACTTGAGCTAAAATTGTATAGCTGCAATTAAGATCCGACTGTCCGAAGCAAGTCGATAGGCATTCCTGGGTCATCCTGGCGCGTCATCATCTAGACGATATAAATAAAAGCAGAAAAGAATAGAAGTTAGAGCTTGAACACTTTCCTCCTTGCAGAAATGCGTGGCATTTCCTCGTCGCGGACGAATTCCTATTACGACAGCGAGGTGAGGGCGAGGAGGGGGAGAAAAAGAGAGAAAAGAGCTCGCGGATAGTGTTTTGTTTTGTCCGGCGTGTAGGTGGACATCATGATGACAGGATAGAACATAAACGTGGAGCTCCCGAGGGAGTTACGGGACATAAAATCCTGCCTCTCCCTTCTACGCTGGCGTCGAGATGTCGGGACTTTCCGCATTCCCATATAAAACCCCCATAGCCTCTCGGCCCTTCGAAGCCCTTGCTCATCAACGGTGACAGTTGATCCTCCCTTTAGGTAGAATTTGTCCTACGATCGAGAAGCCAGATTGAATCGACTCCTTCCCCCGTTGATCCCCGTGAAAGAGAAGAATCATTGCCAGTTGCTATTTATGAGAGAAATGTGTGTCAGTATTGATGTTAAATTAATACTTGAACCGCCAAGAGTAAATCTATAAATGTTGGAATATCGAACAGTATTTTTTCGAATAATCTTAAAGAAAAGGTTTGATTCGATATTCTTTAGAAGGATTACACTCTTAAACTCTTTGAAAAGATGATATCTCGAATCCATCAGAAATTTTCTTTATAGAACGATTATATGAACAGTGACATGAATAGCATTCTAATTTCATTTCGTTATGCTTATCATACATTGTTAAGAGAAATTTGTTTCTTGGAAATTTAACCGCACTGACTATCTTCGCATAGAACACTTTTCTCCCAAGAGGCTTAAAGTTTTGCATATGCGGACAGGAGGTATATAATAGCGATAATATGCTAAGTATGATTTTTTAATCGGACTCTTTTAAATAATAGGATAGGATCGGGTATTATAAGCATTGCAGGTTATATTTTTGTAATAGTTGGTATTAGCAGTGTTAACTGTTGCAAAAAGATGCATCTGTCTTCGCGACATTCCAATATGTTGCGAAGTTTGATATAAATTTATGTATTTCTCTCTCTCTCTCTCTCTCTCTCTCTCTCTCTCTCTCTCTCGGATATTTATCATATTAAATATGTAGGTACGTTATTTTTTTATTTCTTACATTTTTTTCCTCTAACTTTATAAGGTTCTACGTTGAGATGAGATATTTTGTTCTGCTTGTTAATATTTGTAAAGTGAACAATATTGAGCCATTCTCTAACTTCATAAAGTCCCAAGATCATTATTAATTTATCAGACATGAGAGTTTTTCGGATAGATATGCATGGTCGTGTATCACGAGCATCTTCATTATTCCTTATCGTACATTGAAAAAGAGTTTGGCGAGGAGTATATATAGCAATCAGTGTACATTTCTTTAGAAACATATTGTGACAGTACAGTAATAAAACAGGCAATGCTAGCAGTAGCAATACGCTAGCAATACGCTAGCAATACGTAGTAGTATGCAGCAATACATTAACAATACTTGGCAATATTGCGCGCAATAAGTGACAATATATAGGATAACAATATTAACAATACAATAGCAATGCTAGCAATGAAGTGTATTGTATTGCCATAATTAGCAATCACATTAGTATACATTTTTTTAGCAGTTATGATCCCCTTAGAGTTTGGTAATAGCTATTAAATGTATGGTAAAATAATGCCAATCAAATGTTTCATATATATTCTATTTTAATCTTTCGTTTCTGCATATTTTTTTACAAAAAATTTCGCACGCTCATATTACCCCTCAGAGAGTAATAAGAGTATCCGCCACCATTTCAACATTCGCATTAAAATAATCATTGTCAATACTAAGATCAGCAAATCTATCAAATGGTATGTACAAGATTTTTTGATTCTTTAGCATGCTAGATATATCAAAATGTTAACCTCGAGCTGCTCTTAATACCCAGTCCTATCCTTAACTATTTTGACCTTTTCTTCTTTCTTTCATTTCTACGTGGATGAATGAGTTTCGTTCGCCTTATGTTCGTCACTGCTCCAAGTACCGCACCGATAATGACTTTGTTTATCGCGTCATAAGGCGTCCAGGTGAAATATTGCATCGGATTGGCGCTCGACACTCGCCGAGCTTAATTGCCACTTCGCGTCGTTTTCAAACGACTTTACGCAATAACAATCATCGCACTCTCGCACAGGTGTACACATGCGTGTACGCACAACGCACTACCACGCACACGCGCGGATGGTGCCCGCACGCACCCACTAATGCTCGAACGGTCCGATTCCATATACCTGCTTCCATATACCTACCAGACGGAATTCATTGGCAAATTGAGCTGACTCATATCTTCCCGTTACGCCGACGACGCCATGTAAATGTGTGTGCACACTTGGATGGTGCAATCTTTTTCCTACGGAGCCCGTCGTAGCCGTGAATTAGCGACACGAAACGTGTTTCTAACGTGTTTCTTCACAGAGTTCCACCGGTATCAATAATTGTATCACACATGTAAAACGATGAAAAACAATACGTGTGGCGAATTTAAGAAAGAATTACATATATCATCAGTATTACAATATTAATGCTAATTCTTTTGTCTTCTGGTCGAGATTTTCGCGTCGTTAACGTCGTCATATTTCGGAGAATTTTCAATTTTTTGAACTGAGAAAAATATTTTCCTTCAGTTCGCGCAGATAATTTCTGTGGAAAAGAAGACCAGAGCACGCGCTGTGAATTCGACCACGTGTGCCTGCGGCGGGGTTACTCATGCGCGTGTATGCATGTATGCAAATGTCCCCTGTCCAATTGCTATGCAAGATCTACGATAGATCTATGCTAATGGAAATCGTTAATGCATCCACGAGGATCCTAATCGGGTGCCGATAATCTCGCCGCGGAATCGCAAAATTAAAATACGCGCGCACAGGTGGGCATTGCGTGCGTGTTGCTGGTCAGCTTGAAATTTGTGTGACGTCATCCGTGCAGAGGACCACACGGTATTTCCGGATTTTTTTTTCCGGAGGTAATGCATTGAAAATGGAATTGAAAAGCAAAAGCGATGAAGCAAATGTGTCAACAACTAGATGGTCAAACTTTTGGATGCTCTACTAAAAATTAACAAATTAGTAGTAGAAAATCATTTCACAAAGTGACACTGTTTTTTCTGTTATATATTGATTTTTATTTTAATAATAATTCTTATCCCTTTAATCGGCAAATTGTGAAATTTTCATTCGCAACCTGGATCTTCGAACTTCAGTGCAGATTTTTATATTGCTCTGGACTGTATAAGAATGTGAAACAATTTTTTCATATTTGTGGAAGCTGCAACATTAAAGTTTTTACCATCACAGAAGCTGAACTGCATTTCATTTATACTTTATGTATTCAAATTATTTATCAAACTTCACAATAGAGAAATCGATCGGGTATTGAAAGTTTAATATTGCCGGCAGAAGACAATTAATTATTTTTATAGAAATAGGAAATTGTAATTTATAATTATTGATTCTCTTCGTAATAATTGCTTCAATATCATCATCTACATAGAAAGGGTGAAAATTAATACATATTTTGAATATTCATTTTTCTTCAGTTATAGTCTACATGTATTCTAAAATCCTATTATTCTATCTAATTAGAAATTTGGACAGTTGTTGATTAAATAGAGCTTGGACGATGAACTGCATTGTAGGATACCTACCACGTAGAAGGCCCCGCTACCTGTTCCGAAAAGCACCGAATCATGCTCGAAATAATAAATCCGGTAAACGACGTAAATCCCGAAGCGTATTTATGTAAATTCATGCGAACGGGTCCTAATCGCCTTCGAGTATACACCTGCGCACGCCATATGGTGTTTTCTATTCCAGGACCACGATGTGTACAAATAGAATATACAGGGTGCTCCGGCCTCGACCCCATCGTAGGTGAATTTGGAAGCGACTCCCGACCCCTCAACCCCAATCATTGTGCGCGGTGCGCTACGGCTAGACGGATTACGAGCTATTATCATTCCAAAGTCGAGGGGTGTCCGCCGCGCGGTCGGGAAAAACGCGAGCATATGTTTAATAAGTTCGTATGGCGTTTCTTGGGCCCTTCGGTCGGGAGTCAACCATGTTGACACATGGTAATTAACTCTGAGTAAGACTAATTGGAAAATGTAGTTCGGAGATTAATATGTCATTGCAAATACTACTTTATGAGAATTAAAGTCGATTTTAATAAAGATTCTCAATGTGAAATATATAATACATGATACAATATTTAATATTATTCTCTACAGAGAATATAAATATTTTTATTTCTTAACTTAGGAAAAAAAAGAGGAACTAGGCTAACTGAATATCGAATTGGTATGCATGACATTTTCCAATTGTCAGTTTAACAATAAGACATTTTTGTTTTTGCGTTATATGTGAAAATTTTTTTATATGAGAAAACAATTTAGTATCAAATTGTTAAAGTATATTATATGCAAAAAAGAAGTTTAAATGTACTATAATTAGTCGAGAGCCTATTTAAGCCTAAGAAAGGAGAGCCTAAGGAAGGTAGTTTTCGATTTCTTGCTAAAACGAGTTCTACAGAATATAATGTGTTTTCCGTCGCACAAAAAAACCGGTTTTTCGAAGGAAGAAGATAGTTGGAGCTATAGAAATTTAAGCCTATTTCCGTGACATTTACGAGAAAGAGTCCAACCAACGTTAATTTAGTTATAACTTTCTGTATATTATATACTCACGCGGACATCTATATATTTGTATTAGTAATTATTTAATTTTAACACCTATATATATATATA
>NW_017305451.1:1573535-1577867 GCF_001594115.1 Trachymyrmex septentrionalis
AAAAAATCGAACTTTCAAATGCTTTTAAATTATCATAAAATCCAAGTAAATTATTTATTTTTATAAATATATATGCAGTAGGATCTGATGTACAAAATCTAATATGAGACGGAGGTGTTTCCAAACGAAGTCTTTAGAAATTCTGATCGTTAACCTCATGATAAATAACGAAAGTTTGAGTATATCTTTCGAAAGATCAGGTCGGGATAATGAGAGGCAGGGGCTGAGCCGCAGGTGTGGGGTGGGGACCTGCTACCGGGCCTACGCGCGCTTCATTGGCGTAGATATCAAAAAATCCGAATCGTCGACGAGAGTTTCGCTTTCTCAACAATCTCCATCGTGCGTCGATATCTTCTTCGAAGTATTCTCACTATTAAAATATATCAAGCGTAAATGCGACAGTAATTAAATATTTATTACGTTGTCGACAAATGCTTCCGAATTAAAAAAATATACTCTTTAAAATAGCGAAGATGTAATAAAAAAATCTAGATATAATTTCAGAAATGACGAATCTATCGAAACAACTTGCATCACGTTATTCGAGCCTCCGAATCTGTAAACGTTTACGGCGGGTATTACAGATAGTGTAGCTACAGCGGTGATAAAAGCTTAACGACTGCTCTACTCCGATAATTCACCTCCTCCAGGCTACCAGGAGGATTCATTTAGACCCGAATCACAATTTCCAACGGAATCGTTCGTGGCATTCGTATAAATTTTCCTAGGGTCCGTTTGGCCGGGGGGTCCTTATTTCCCCCTTTGTCGAGGAGATAAATTTCCTGAATCGACGACGTTCGACGCAGCGTCGGGGGAAAATCGTGCCGGCTAATTGCGGGCGACTTTTACGCCGTCTGGAGAATCCTCTCCTTTCCTCTGGAAACGGGCCGCATTCCGCACACAAGTACGCGCAACGCCCGAGGGAAAATCTTGAACGCGCACGAAGCGAGAGGCTGGCGGAATGTAATTTCGTCTTCGCTGAAATTCTCTGGGTGGGAGAGGCGTGACCCACCTTATTGGCTCTTATGCGACTTGACCGCTGGGTGATGGTCGCGGCACCTATAAAACTCGCTCGACCATTATTGTACGTCCTGCTACCTATCCACGCCTGAACGTCGTATGGTCGGATGTAGGAGAGAATCGTGGCCCTTTTATAACAAGGATGACGGAGAAGATACGGGGAGTTAGTAGCAGGATTGTCTCGTCGGGCAATTTGAAAAATATTGCGTAGACTGAAGGAAATATTGCCTAGAGCTTATGACTCTTGTATGAGTCTCGAAGGCATCGCCCCTACGTATAGAGATACATATATATATCTTTGAGAAGCGAACGTTTCTTGGTGTTATGTACTCTTTCTTTCTTTCGTTCTTCCTTTTTTTATTACTCAATAAGAGGGAGGTACATTGCTGTATCATTTACGAGAAAGTCAAAAACACCGATTTAGTTCTGGCACACAGAAGGGACTTTTGTCCCGTAGGCTTAATCCACGCAGTGGACTTTCGCGATAAACCGAGAGCGACGAAGCTCGACGACCTTTTAAGCCTCGTGCACGGAAACAGTATTTGTCGGAACGGGAGCCCGCCGCTCCGTCTGCTCGTTTTCATCAGCATGCCCGCGATGACGGCCGATGATGACTTTGATTCGCAAACACGGCTCCCAATTACACGGGGATGGTACCCGTACGGTAGCTGACCGTGCATTAGCTGCACCAACAATGCATTATTCAGTGTATATACGCGCCGTGTTGACGTATTTGCCTCTTTCGTAATATGATTGCTGCGATATTATTCGACGCGCGCGGTTCAACGTACCTGGACATCGGTTCGAATTTTGCGAGCTGTCACCGACAAATTAATCCGGCCTTCTCATCGTTTATTCGCGCGCGCATAATCCGCGCCACGATCGAATGGAGAAGAACCGGAAGAGTAAATAATTTTTGTTGCCGCTGTGCGCACGTATGCATATGTATGCGTATGTAATGCGCGCGCGCGCGCGCGCATAGTGCACCCTTCCATTCGGTGGACACGCGTTGGATTTTAATTACGCAAACAATTTTTTTTTTGCAAAAAGGAGAAAAAGGCACAGCGCGGTTGCTATTATTGTTCGTTAAGCGGGATTTATTTGCGGTTTTCGTGCGTTCAGCGCGGAAAATATAAAACGTCGCTAGAATTTTATCGATATTGAACGCACCCTGAAGAGACTCTCATCATGTGTGTGTCGTAAATATAGATAGATACGTATGTAGGTAATATTAAAATAGAGAAGAGAGCAGCGGAAAATTGAACGGCGAAGATCACGATAGCCAACAAATGTTCCGTCGATGATTGAAATAATGTACGGTCTCGAATGTGAGAACTGATCCTGTCGTCCACTCTGCTCGCAGTAGACGCAATATCTCCGATGAGAACTGTTGCACAGGACGCATTCTTCAACTTTTAATAGACCCTAAGGAACCGTGCGGCAGTCATTTCGCACGTATTTAATCCGTGACTGTTTTGCCGATGCTGATTATTGCGCTGTACTGCTATGTGTCGTTTAACTTACTATTCCTCGATGAACTTCCGCGTACCTGTTCTCGCGATTGATAGACGCAGGTGAGCGTGTCTTCAGTGTTATCACGTGCAACTTGTGCGTAACACTGCTTCCATCGATAAATTTCAATTACAATTGACTACAATACAATATAAATATGTTATTCTTACATCTAATAAAGGTTTTATTTTACATTTGGAAAAGAAATACTACAAAACGTAAATAATAAATATGCATTTCGTATAAAACGATAAAGGTACAAGGAAACAGTAAATATATACAGAATAACTCTAAAGTAAGATAAAGAAAACAAAATGTCAATATGTACACGTGAGTACACAAAAAGTTTTAACTCTATAAACCATGTCTAAATACTCCTATCTCATCTCGTTAAACAAGACAGATAAAAAACAAAAAAAGAAATGGAGATTCTAAAGTAGTCAATAGACTAGATAAAGGTAGAGACCGTCAAGTAAGAGTCTAAATTAGTCTTTTTATGAGACAGATATGGCGGCATTGCAGAGGATGGATCACGTAAGCTTACGAAAGCCTATTATATTCTACAATAAAGAGTCAAATATTGTTCCACGTCTGTCTCGAGTCCAGAGATTCCTTGAGAATCTCGAAGCAAAGCTATCGTATGTTCTTTTTGTTTTTTTTTTTTTGTTGTTTATCTTATCGAAAATACGAAAAGAGAAAAACGTTTAATCTGCGGGATAAGTTTGGAACAGATCTAATCTGTTCTGTTACGTCAATGTTAAATAAGATAAAACAATAAGACGTAAAAAGCAGATGAAAAGAGGCAAAAAACAAAAATAATAGAAATCTATGATCGACTTCACACCAGAATATAGCAATCGGTCGTGCTAACGTATCAATGAACGACCGGCCGATCACGAATCCGAAATGCGGCGGAAAAAAGAATTTTGTTCCGCATGAATTCCGACACCGCGCGAAATCGCCGGGCATTCGCGAATTTTGTAAAAACCGCGATAACCGATGCTTCCGCGTCGTGAATCCGGACGAAAATTCACGCTGATGCAAGTAAACAAAATGCGCAATCGTTAAACAAAAATATTCGGCCGGGCTGCCGGGCGCACGTCACTGCCGGCTAAATATTTACGTAGCTGAGTGCCGGCGTCGGTAATAACAAAGGAAAATAGGCGAAACGCAAACAGCATTGCATTGCATTCGTACGAGACAGACCTAGTGGCGGCGTGCCTTTTTACCGATGCGACTCATCGTCCTCTTATACGACGTACTTAGGATAAAAGTATCTAATACTGTACCAGTGTACCTTATAGTTTCTACCGACCGGCACTAATGCTCTCTAATGTTTGCCGACGGATTTTTAGAAAAGCCACATTAGCTTTAATCAGTTAAAGTAAATTTTCCCAGGGAAGTTTAACGATCATCCCTTTCCTTTGTTACCACGTTATTATTACGATAAGATAGAAAATGGAAACGATAAAAAAAAAAAACCGTGTACCATTTCAAACAATCATAATATCGTCTATTAATGAGTGATATTGAATTTTTGAAAGATCTATCCGAGTTAAAATGACGTTTGTACAATTTTCGGTTTACAAATTGTCAAAATGTGACGGACGTTACAGATACGTTACGAATATTCAATCCATCAAGGGCGCGCATTAAAACGCGACTTCCCACTTGTCATGTCTTATCACGTCCACGCCTCGTTACGCCGAAAATGTACAATACTCCGCGTGTAACCGGTCGCGACACTGCAGCCGTTGTCCCCCCCCCCCCCCCCCCCCCCCCCCGAGGCCGTTTCGGGGG
>NW_017305451.1:1577967-1589361 GCF_001594115.1 Trachymyrmex septentrionalis
TAAATTAATAAAGCTAATCAGGCTAATCTATTGACCAGGCGAGGCCGTTCAGTGCGGCCGGCCATTGTTGATGGTTCGCTCGAAATATGCAAATGAGCGGGGGATGAAAGCGGACGAGCGCGCGCGCGAGCGGGAGGGTACGTCGTCGCGCGCGTCATCACTCAGGTGCCCGCTCGTTTCCGTGTGTGGGCACGCCCGTGATAATGAAAATACCGGGCTGTCGATATAGCGGGAGGTAGGTTCAGCCGGGAACGATCATTACAGTCATCAGTGAGATGACCGGCTCGATAGTCGATCAATTAAATGACTCTGCCAGGGGTCTCTTTCCCCCCTTCTCTCTCTCTCTCTCTCTCTCTCTCTCTCTCTCTCTCTCTCTCGCTTTCCGAAATCGATGCATGCGATGCAGCGCAAATGAGGCGCCTCCGGCATTTTGGAAAGAGTACGCACACTGGCGACGGCCGATAAAATTATTTTAGAAAATTACTGCGTTACCCCCACGCGACGATGATGAAACGGGAATCGAGTTAGGTAATAGTTAATGAACGTGCGTTTTCGAGTGGCGAAACGCCGTCGATCGTTCATACCGTACGTATACCTTACCGCACGGCGAAATTGTTTCGCGGATCTTGTTACGCGGATAACATAACGCGGCAATAAGTTTGTTACTTTGCGTTCGGCCGATCCGTTGGCTGCGGTATGCATACACGCAAAGAGATAACCAACTGCGTTTGCGTTACATCGACGGTAAATGGAATTTCATAGATAATTACAACGGTGGTAGAGGGCCGCTAAAGTTTGGTTAGCCGGGATCACGTTGCGGAGATCGCGAATGCTGGAGATCGCCCGCAGAATTTCAATTTTTCCACACGCGATTAGGGAGGGCGTGGCTCTCTTCGTTAAATGTGCTACGATACCAACAGGTAATTGCTCTATTATAGTCGTCGTTTCGTCCGTGCGCGCGATAACGGCGCACCTCGGCGACCACTTCGATCGTGTGCTCAAGAACAGAAATTGGATTACGATTATAAATACAAGTTTGAATAAGTAAGCGACTCGCAAAAGTTCCGCGAATAGTTTCTCTTACGACGGACAAAGGAGTAGAGGTTTTTTTTTTTTTTTTTTTTTTTTTTTGCGGAAATTATTACACTCTCGGACGATAATGCCTGGCCATTTCGCTGCCTATAAAAACGAACAATAAACGCTCGGCCACCAAGTATCGGATCCTTTCTATGCAACTTCTTCGCGTTACCTTGAAGCACCAGGCCGGCGAGCCCTACTCTCGGTCGCACTTGTAATGCGTTTATAACGGGCCACGTGGCCCGTTCGTCGTAAACATTACCCGCCAATGAGCGAACGGTACTGTCCATGTTGCTTCTGCGAATTCGGCAAACGCAACAACTTTGTAAAACTATCCACAGTGAAGCGCGATACAATGGCGTCCGAAAAAAACCGTCGAATTTTTAGAACTGTTCCCAACAAGTTCGAGGAAGTTGACCGACATTTTCCTTTCTTCTGTGCTGGTTCTGGCTTGTACGTGTATACTTTCTTCAGAATCGATATGAGTCATGCCGTTAAATGTGAAATTAATTTTTTAAATTATGATTATGTAACTTGAAACTTTATTGATAAAGTTTAGGAATGTTTGAATTTGTAAATAGATGGAATTAATGTAATAATTTGAGTAAAATATTTTTTCTTTCACTCTCTTTTTTTGACCTAACGTACACGATTCGAAAGTGTGACAAAATAGAAAGAATCACGAGAGAGGACAATCTTTCCGAAAACAATCCGAAAACATGACGAAAAGTTCTTTGTAAAACGTGCGCACGCGATCGTACAATTAGCTATTCTTGAACTATCTTACGAATGGGAGAAGAGGGAGTCTCGAGTAGTCGTCCAATTTCGTTTAGTGTAGAGGCTGTGTGGATTTAAACACTCTTCTATATCGGTGGTGGCTGTAAAACGAGCGGGCAATGAGCCAGGAGGCGTTGCTCTACACGAGAGAGCACGTGTAAACCGTGAAGGAGAGGATCGCTTGTACCTTATGGGGTTACTAGGGTTACAGCGAAGTTACAGCCGTTTATGCGCGGGCTGTTGCACGGGCTGTGTTTGCCTTTGTACAGCCAGACGTGAGTTACGCTCGCGATTTCGAATAGCAAGTACGGGAACAATAAGTAGTCCCGAAACGGAAATTCATTTGGTTTCAAGAGATGAGCCTTGTAGCGCGTAGATTTTACTTTAGAGTTTCATTCAGTTTCATTCAAGGCGTTGAAATCGTCAATGACGGAGTTATCGAAAGGAATAACAAAGAGAAGGTAATCATTCCTAATTCTTTTTGATACAAAGTACATTTGAAAAACAAGTATTCACTTGAATAATAAACAATATTATCTCAGCTCGCATGTAACACACGCGATCCACTGTTACTCGAATATCAGCGAAGAGAGAGAGAGAGAGAGAGAGAGAGAGATTCCGTAAAAATATATTTGTTCTCTGAACCACCCCCGGAGTCGCGGTTATCGTCGCGGCGATCATGATCCATTTCCTCAGCCGAAGGGCGTTTATCGCGATCGTTGAACGCCTCCGCCGACCGGGGCTACGTCGACCAGACACACGGCGCAGGATATAGGCGCAATTACCGGCAAGGATAGGACTTATCCGGGCTGTGGGGCAGCGGGCAAATCGCGCGGAGGGAACGAGCGAGGATGCCATTTCCTCGGAAATCTGGCCTTCGACGGGCTCGTCTGCTCTCTCCAGGATCGGCCGAATGCTGCGGTTCTCAAAGCGCGGGAGTAGGCTGCCGGTTAGGTTTATTGGTCTAATTTAAATAACGGGTACGACACAAGGGGATGCTATCGCGACCCTCCCCCCCCCGTTTCCCCTCCGATCCCCTCTCGTGCGAATCCTGCCGTTCCGGATCTTGTCAAACCCTCCTTTTCGCGTGTGTCTGATGACTGAAGGATTTACGAACTTTTATTGCGCGACGCATTTATCTCAGACGGGCGCTCATGCAAATTAAGATCTCGGTACCAGGAGGCACGTTCAGCGCATGATGTGAGATGTTACTTCCATCGTCGAAGAGAGAGAGAGAGAGAGAGAGAGAGAGAGACTAGGATAGAAGCTTTTGTCTTAAATCTCCCAGCGTCGATACACAATGCTCCCCTTTGTTGCCACCTCGACGGTAACTGCCGTCCGTCTCTCTTTATCCTCCTTCCTCCATATATACTTTCCTTTCGTATCAATTTATACGCAGATGTGAACCCCTACGATGCTTCGGAAAATCTCGCGGCACGCACTTATCTGTTCGTAGAAATAGTATCCATTTACATTTGTTCGTAATCGCGCAAAGATTTTTCTTTTCGTTTGAAATACGTAATTTCCTTACGACGACTCCTCTTTTCTCTTCAGTTTTTATCGTGGATATAAATACCCTCCGTTAAGGTTAGTACACTTTTATTTTTACATTAAAGTATGAAGAACGGCAGATGAAATAAAAAAATTAACGCGAGGAAGTGTAATAGTGGATATTACTCCAATTGTAACAGTGGAAACAGCAAACGGCTTACTTTACAATGATGCTAATAATTCCGAGCAATTTCAAGCTCGAGTGACTTCTCTAGCAAACCAATTTATATAAAGGATCACTTTTTCTCTCTGCCAATAGCAAGCATCGCAGTGATCACAGTACACCGAGGAACAGCGTTTGATTGTGCGAATAGCCTACTTTCTACTTTTACATTTCGCTAGTTTATTACAAAGGAAAGGGCACAAATCTCCAGCGCAGTAACCTCGTAAGATAGAACGACGTTCTATTGTATCCTATTGTTTCCCCTAGTATATTTAAATTAATAATTTTTCACGTAATTACCTATTAAACACACACGCACTATGTATACGCACGCACTATATTGATTGATATAGATGAAATTATCTTTCCTATGATTTCGTAGTGTTAATAAATGACACTGCAAACGAGGTGGTTTTAGAAATGAGAATGTTAATTTTAGCACAATGTAGGGAGCTACTTAGACCCACTTAAATTTGCTTCCACATGTAGTTAATGACAGATCTTGCCGATATAATGGTAATTACTAGATAGTCGCCTCAAAGCCAATGCATAATTTACTGTCTCGCTCTTAACCATGTAATAATACCACGTACTGCATTCATTAGACGGTCTCATTACTCATTTAATGCGAAAAGATGTATCATTTGTTTCGATCAGAACAAACGTCGTTACACTTTTTCAATTATACTATATTACAATTCGACAGCTTGTGCAGACTGGAAGCATAAAATTTTCGAGGGAAGTTGATATAAAGATCTAAATGTATATATTTAATGATATACTTCCTCAAAAGTAATTTTTATATACAAGTATATATATATACTTATATTTGACCTACTTTTTTGTATTTCATCTTAGTCGTGTAAACAAATAAGTTGATCCAACAATCGCGTATCACCAGAGTGACCACATGATGTCAGCTGTTTAAGGTAAGCTATCCGCAATTCTCTGAAAAAACAGTATACTATTTACGACAACCTACACTTTTCGCATTTTCATATCTATATCAATAATATTACCCCTCCTATTTTCGAGAAAGGAAAAAAGCAAATGTGCGCCCTCCCTGCCTCCGGAATTGCCTCTAATTTCCCTCATAATTAATGACCGTGTATCAAGTATTAGCTATTCGGAATTTAAAAAAAATTGCAGGTTGAAGGATATACCGCATATTACCCCCTCGCCGGGGTATCTAATAGTGGACTTTAGCGTAATTTCGTCATCAGGCGCGCTTATCGTGACGACTTCGTCATGTGCTCCGTCCGTACGGAGCAGACTGCGGGATGCAATTCGTAAAGTGCACGCCATATGACGTACGACACCCCAGGACGGTCCGTAGGGAGCGAAAGTATAATGTCGGCGCGTACGAAGGAATTTTCTAGTGGCACGTGGTCAACGCACGAATTGACGTGCACATGGGGGGAGAAAGGATTGTCCGACGACGCGCACACAGGAAAATTAAATGCAACTGTCGGGAGGAAGCGAGAGGGAGAGTCGCTAATTCCGGACTGCAACGGGCTGGTGGCGGCGGTGGTTTTTCGAAGGGTGGGTAAACGCATCATACGGCTCGAAATATAAATACTAGCGTGAAAGAGGAAGGGATGTCGCGGATTGGGGATCGCTACGAATGTGTCATGCGGACGGATCGAGCGTGCTCGAAAGCTCCAATTCGGCTGCGGGGAATTGCCAACGCGTATGGCAGATAGTGACTGATCGCTCTTCACGCTCGGATAATCCCCGAGTATTTGCGGCAGGAAGTCGAGAGTGTAGGTGTAAGGTTTAATTAATACGTATCGACCCATTGATATTTTCAACCTTCTCCGATTAAGTGGTGATTTCACTCTCTCACTCTCTCTCTCTCTTTCTCTCTCTCTCTATCATTCTTTCTCTCCCTTTCGTTCTCACACCAAATGCTTATTATTATGGAAATCGGATTGGACAAATTTTAATATAAAATTATCGCGGGAATATTTTTTTTATGACGATCAATACAATTATAGAGATAAGTTTTTTTTATATTTAATGTTTAAATTCCATATTCTATTATTTATATTATAGTACAGTATTAGATATCATTAAGATAATGATCGAATCCATAATGTTAAGTTTTCACGATAAGGTTTTAATATTTCCTTACGCGCGCGGCAGCACAACTCGTATTCTTGCGCTGCACAACTTTGCACATGAAGATTGAATGATAAAAATGAATAGTTGATTAGCGATAAGCAGTTGTGACGGCGTAATCTCCTCTTCATACGCATAAATACATCGGAGCTAATACATATTCGCAGAGGTAGCAATCAATGCTCTTGCGAAAGTGCAATATCGACGAGTGGATGCTAGAACGTTTACAGAACGTAGAACTTGCAGGAGCATAGTCCGATGTAGTACAAGCGAAACAAATGCCACAAGATAACGCCTTCGGTGCATTGAATCGGTGGTTTCGATTCCGACAATACAGGTCATGCTATGTGGATACTCGCACGTGCTGGTAACTTTGGTTCTGTGTTAGCTACTACCAAGTACTAATTAACATTACAATGGCACATTATACTCTATTCTTCATCGGTTGTGCGAAGCTATCACTAGACGATAATTATCATTAGTGTGTGCGTATGCATCGCAATCGATAGCACAGATTATGCAACAAGTATTATTTCATCGTGCTCTTAATATTTTTAATGAGTCCGTCTAAGCCTTACGTTTTTTTTTCTAGAAAATTAAGAAATATGAAAATATATAAGTACTCTTGTGAAACTTATCAACGACATTATACATTACTAATAAAATATGTTGTAATTGTTCATGGCATAACGAGCACAACTCTTTATACAATTATAATTGCTTTTGGTAGTTTCCGTTTAGTAATTTCTAATACGTCGCGCGCCAACCCTTTCATTCCGCGAACTAACCTTTATGCCACGGATATAAATCGGTAAGCTGCCTCGTTAATTTATATTCATTACATACAAATTGAATATTATATTATTCTGCGGTAGGGCGCGAACTCCCCTAAGGGCTCCGCACGGCTGACACCCCATCACAGGCTGCACAGGCAATCGCGCTTGTGCGACAATGATTCTGGCACAATCAGTAGCGAGAGCTTCGCTACATTGATGAATTGCTTTGTCCGTATTTCGTAGCCGTAGATACAACGTTTACTGAACAGCCGTGATCAAAATGGCATCCGTAAAATATACGCAGCCTCGGTCGGCCCTACCTACGAACGATATCAAAAAAAGATTTGATTTATTACGACTTCGATACTCGTCCTCGGTCATTTTCACAAACAGTACGATGACGCGAGAATTTATCTAACGCACTGCAGTCATCCTGCCGCGAATCGCCCGGGCACCCGTACAGATGCAACAGTAAATCGCGAGGAAATATCGTTCCCCCGAGAGACGAAACGGATACTTATCGTCCGCCGGGATAATAGAGAAAAAAGTAGAAAAAAAAAAAAGCGAACAATGTCATTATTTCTTTCACTACGACGGTCTCTATCGTTCTGATAATATATCGTAAAAAAAAAAAAAAAACGCTACAAACGTTCAGCGGGAGAGCACCCCTATTCTTTATTCCTTCATATTAAGGATATAATTTCGCGATATAAGTCCGTATTTTCCAATTACAGACCTCGCGCGTAGGGGATGATGACCGTTGCGGGATGATGACAGGGTCTGATGACACGGTCACAGTGCATAAAATTGATTGGGCGTAGATAAATTAGAACCGGCCGTCGCGGAACGAGTTTTGTCTCGTGCAATTTTGTGCCGAGCGTTCGCGCGCGGATTACAGACTGTGCTCGGGACGCGCCGAGCGGAGGAGCCTTACGGTTTAGAGGTGATAAATTATTTAGACCGACACTTGTCCCGCTTTTATATGTCCATGTATTGTATGATTCTGAAGACAACAGCGACGAAAAGTGATAGATGTCTGACTGGTAAGAGGACACTTTAGCCGGACACAATGACCGAAGTCAAACTGCGAAGGAACCCTCGCTCGTTTTCTTCTCGAATTCTATCCACTACACAGTCGAACTTATATGAGGGAATCCTCAAGCATTTTAGAAATTATTTGTTAATTAAAATTGCCAACACTTTGTTTAGAATTTAGAATGATAAATGGTTTTATTGATTCATTAACCCGCCGTGTAACGGTGGGCTCTTCAAAGTCGTTCAACGATATTTTTATTGTAAATTCTGCTCGATAAATTTAAATCTGTAAAAAACATAATAAAATACAATCCGACTTCTACGACGATAAAAACTCGTTGTCAAAGCTTCGACAACGAGTGAACCAGAATTTTTTTAGATTTTTATATAATCCAATAAAAAAAATTCGGTTTGTTTCGCGAAAATCCCTATTGCCAACGAGGGAATTAAAGTTTTGTGTTGCCAGCGGAGGATTAATCTTATTTATTTTACACACCTGATGTGCAATTTACACAAGCGACGTAAACGATCTTACTTCCGGTCGAGGACCGGAGATATTCTACATCCCTCGAATGCGCACGACATTCGTACCAAACAATTGTTATCGCGCACTGGCAGCTATTCAAAGTTCGTTGAAGAGGTGCGAGAGACAGCACAGTTCGAAACGGGTGGTAAACACGACGAGAAAACGGGAGAAACGGCAGACGAGAGCGGGAAAGAGGAATCGCGCGAGGAAGTTCAATGCTATCGCAGCCACCGCACTGAACGTCGCGGATTTTTTTTTTTTATTATATTATACATTGAAATAGAGACTGTGAGCACCGTTCGAGGGCCCTTACACCCACCCCTCTCCCACCGTTTCCTTTTGCGGACGGTGGCGTGGCCCGCGCTCAGGTAAAGACGCTCTTTACGCGCGAGCATAGGCTCTCTTGTCACAGGTTTACTCGCTTCCTGGATAATTTGATGCTCCCTCTTGCATCGTGCGCGTACGCACGACTCGTCGTTGCCCGGTGGGCGTGCGTCACCACCGCGAAAGGAGCCACGCGAAGGATCCCATCGTGGCTGCAAGTTGCACGTGCACGCACGGCATGGGTTGCACCGTGTTATGAAACGCGAACGTCAGCGTGTGGCCCCCGCGAGCAACCTTGCTAATGAGGGGTTCTCTCTTTTTCTCTCTCCCCCTCCCGCCCCCCCTCCCCCTCCTCTCTTCTGCCTTTTTTCTCCGCTCGCTGTTTTTTTTTTTTTCTTTGTGCGGAGCGACGAGT
The DNA here is from genome assembly GCF_001594115.1 of Trachymyrmex septentrionalis. Classification (NCBI taxonomy): domain Eukaryota; kingdom Metazoa; phylum Arthropoda; class Insecta; order Hymenoptera; family Formicidae; genus Trachymyrmex; species Trachymyrmex septentrionalis. Next base: position 1,586,733 of record NW_017305451.1, read on the forward strand.
TGGGTAAAACTTCGGCGAATACCACTTGCGAGGAGAGAACGCAGTCCAGCGGATAATCATAGATACAGATTGCAGATTAAAGAAATGTGAATTACTCTACAATTCTTATTCCGACTCGACATGAAAGTTATTAAAATGATTATTCTTATACAAGTGCCTATTTACAAATACATTCGTGGACCTTTTTTTGTGGAGATAAAATGCATATATTTTGCTCTTTAAAAACAAAATATTGTTTTAAGAATTCTTACAAATTTCTTTTAAAAATCATCTCGTTAATTGTTCTCGTTTATTTTATTATATTATTTTACAGATGATTATTTTCCGGTCGTTGTGTTGATTCTATCTCTAGATTTTATCTCTATTAATTTTATCTATAATAATTTTGCACAATAGACTCTGAGCGAAAACATCGTTGAGAACTGCTGGTTGAGCGTGGCGCGCGTTTGCGAAGTCCGTCTGCTATCATCAGCGTCATTTATATTATTTCTCCTGGGAATAAAATACTAAATATCTATCTCCTGAGTTTCGCTTCTTCCCTTTTTCGAAAGAACAGAAGGAATGATACTTCAAAGAATCTTCGCTACCTTTGAAGCAAGGCAATACCTTTGTTCTGGTTTAGGTACGGCCAAGGAAGGGTCGATGAAAGGATTGAAAAAGGGCCTAACAAAGGTATTGGGCGTGCACGAATCATATCCGCGTCTTCCTCTGCGAAAAAAAACATAATCAACATTCGCAAACATATGATCAAAATTAATATAATGTATTTCATGCTGTGGTCAATGCCCTCGCGAGAGATCGTACATTTCAATAAATTCGACGAGAAATTGAAGTAAGAAGAGTTATACGACGACAAGAAATACGAAAGATAATTTCATTTGTCTTGCTTAATTTTGATTTCACGGGCTTAATACCCTTAATCAATGTTTGTTCAGCCACCTCATAAATCCTAAAAGTCTCAAGATACGAAAAGAGATGTTATTACACCCGATAAAGAAACAAGCCTCGTCCCTTTTTCTTTTCTTTCATAGTCTCGACGATGGTTTACCCAGGTGTCTGCTTGACCTTGAGTGAATCCTAATTAAACGAAAGCTGCGACGATTGGAGAAATAATTAAATTCTTACGAGGCGGGATCGCGTCGAGTAGAAATACGTGCTACTCGCCATAATAGACTCCACGATGACGTGTCTCCAACTATTTCTCCTCCTCATAATTACCCGACATTAGTAGGCAAATAATACCTGTATTTGTCATCGAGTGGCGAGCAACATTGTTCCGCTCATACAGCAACATTCATTATATCGCGCCTACCATAGCAGCTGTTGAACCTCGTAGTGCATCCTGGATTTCGTATACTATTATTGTATACATGCTTTGCTATTGTGAAACAAAAAGAAAGCGTATACGAGCGGTTTTAAATCGGAATGAGACTGTCATGTTACTGATCGTGGTAATGAGATTATCCTAGCGGATAGATGGAACCGGTAGCTTCTAGATAATTCCAGAGAGATGCCGTCGATTTGAGTTCGCCGGACGAAAAGGCAAATGACCCTTTCGGGATCTTTAGATTCGTGATCCAAGATGAGTAAATGGTCTTAATTATAATCGCATTAGGATCGCTGGCGCCATCAACTTTTTGAAGGATGCTAAAGATAATTTGAATTGATTCTCAAGTATATTGTCCAAGTATACAATAACATTGTCTATTTTTGCGATTTACACATGTGTCTATATTAAAAATGAAAATAGACTTTCGACGTAAGATTTAATTAAGATTTTATAGCTTTTCCTTAAAATTTATTATAATTTATTATATTTTCTTGTATTCTCGTCTCAAAATATTGAACATTATTTTAGTGCCATTATTGGCTTTTCCGTTGTTTAAAAGTTAAATTTATATATGTTTTAAAAGTAGGGGATTAACTGATTAAAATCTAATCTGTGATATTACACAGCGCTTTTAAATTTTCTCTGTCGCAAAATAGCCCTACAGCTTTGCAACGAACCTAGTAGTGATTTTATTTCAGCTACACAGCAAAACCTAATCCGAGGCGAGGTCCTCGATCGGGATCGAAAAACCCCGTCCTCGCAGGATCCTCGTGATCCGTCAGCCGTGCAAGAGGTGCTCCGCTTACAGGAGTAATCGAAGCGTGTCCTTCTTCATTCGTCGACGATGTTTCGCGTGCGCTTTGACCGTGACCACGAAGCGTGGCAGTCGTGCGTGTGTCACTCGATGACTCCTGGCCCTTGCCAGGATCGTTCTCCTACCCCGCCCAGAACGTGCACGCGTTGCGCTCGAGCCCTACCTCTCCTCCCGTTGTTGTCCCTCAACTATGCGCGGCGTTTCCCTCCTGCGGACTTTGAGGCTTAGGGTTTACCACGGAGGGCTCCCCTCTGTTACCTCTCCCCCTCCCTCGAGCATCATAACGTGTTTAAAACGTGTCTGCATCACTGCAACGGCACAAGGTTTATACTTTATTTGCAAAAAAATATTACGTGTATAAAAAGGAAAAATAAACGAGAAAAATTAGAATGAGGGATATATATATCCCTCATTCTAATTTTTCTATTTTATTTTTCCTTTTTATACACGTAATATTTTTTTGCAAATAAAGTATAAACCTTGTG
>NW_017305451.1:1589461-1592230 GCF_001594115.1 Trachymyrmex septentrionalis
AAATTTAATTGTGCATAATTGCATGATTAAAAGGAAAAAAATCTTTATTCGATTAGAATATGACCACTTTTCATTAGCTGCCCACTACTAGCTGCTGTTGTAAATGTCAGTACGTTCGTAGAATTAGCCGAATATTGCCTACTCTCCCTACCGGACGCAGCGTGAACATGTAACCACGAAGTGGACAATAAACGTAGTCGCGCATAAACGATAATTTCTAATCATCCTCGACAACAGCTCTAAAGTAAGAATCCAAGCGCGGGATTATTAATTCGAGAAGTCGCGGGGGTCAAATTAAATTTGAAGCGGCGGGATGGTCTTGGCGTCCACCGTTTAATGCCCGATCCAATCTCATCTACAAAGTCGCAACGATTAACCCCGCGCCGACCGCGGACAGGCAGAGGCAGGCAGCAGCAATAGCTACTGCCAGTTTCTCTCCTTCAGGGGTGGATGACTCCGGGGTCGACACTCTCTTTCTCTCTCTCTTTCTCTCTCTCTCTTCTTTTTCTTCCTCTCTGCCTTCCTCTCTTTTTCTCTCATTCTCTTTCTCTCCGTGCATCTTAACGTGCAACTACTGTTCGCCACATGGCCTCTATCCCTTCTTCCTCTCTTCGCCTCGTCTGCTCCTGATCATCATCTCTTTCCTTCCTCTCTTTCTTTCCCTGCTCTCGGTGCACCGACGTTCGACCCGCTCGCTCGCTCGCGACGCCGCAATTATTGCAGTATTCTGGGCTGACGTGACACACTCGGCCCATGTGCGCGGGGTCAGGCTTCGAGGTTAGCTGAAATTACGGCCGGCAGGCGCCTCGTACCGAGGAGCGAGTTACGTGCACGCGTGCCGGAGGTTCTGCGCGCTTCCTCACCTGTACACGCTACACGTATATCCGCGCGCAAGGACGCGCATTTTCCTCATGAAATTTCGTGCCAACCGATCATCTTGCGGCTCGATTATACTTCAGTTGCTGGATTATACTTCGGATTCGTGCGCAAGTGAATGGCAAAATTTTACGTAATTTTGTTTGTATATGACACAAGAGGAAACACGATGAAGAAAGTAACATGAAAAAATATAATACAATGTTTAATGATATCTCAGTTAATACGTTTTGCGCTGTCATTTTTTTTTTTTTTTTACATTAGTATGCAGCTGCGTGAGTTACAATGTTGACAGCATTATTAGATATTGAAAGTTTTTGCCTGATAATTTTTTGCCTTTGAATGATTCATGAGAATATACTGTCGCTTCGCAATAAGAGCAGCTATATACAGTTATAATTATGCTCGGCAAAAAGCGTAAGAAGATAAGAGAGTATCGTAACTGAAACACTTCTCCGCTAAAACTCGCGTATCATCATAAAGAAGGCAATCGACTGCGAAGGATTATTCGTACACTTGAATGTGCAGAATTTCGGTCACTCTCAAACTCGGGAGCAACGGTGGAGCCACGAACAGATTAGCTTAATGCACGTCTCTTTTCTTCTCGGTCAATCGGAAAGAAACAAGTTACCTTCAAAGTGGATAGATAAAAACGTTACAATGGTAAGAAAGGGCAAGCCAAGCAATGATCAAGGAGTATTCGCGAGTCCGAGCGTCTGTGCCCGATGCAAGAAGAGAAGGCGGAGAAAGAAAGAGAGAGAGGGGGGGGGAGCGAGAGAGAGAGAGAGAGAGAGAAAAGAAATAAAGAGAAAGGAGTAGTAGTAGCGGGAGGAGTTCGGGAGAAAGGGCGGAATAAAGGGAGAGGGACGGAGATCGAGACTTAAAACAAGAGGATAAGAGGGAAGGAGAGGTAAGAGAGGGCCGTGACTCGCCCGTGACATCGCGATTACGCTCGCACACCTGTGCTCGACTCAACTCCGACTCAAGCCAGCCACTTACTTTACCAGTCGTCACATACCGCAAGAAGCCAGAGCCACGCGCGCGTCTACTCTAGGAGATACATACACTGGACGCGAGTCCAGTCTCTTCTACCGTATGTCGACAATTTCTATCGCTACGTCTCGGTACCCGACGCTCGGTTTTCCCTCGATTGACGCGACACGACGCGGAGTTTAATGCACGTCGTATTGCGATGAACCTTTCTCCCTATGTAGCCAAGGTTAAGTGGGCTTTTTTGAGCGGCACTCGACACCGCTAAGAAATCGCGCGTCTTCATTCGTCTTCTGCTTGGCGCAATAATGGGTATAAACGACCGAGGCGCGACTTATATCGTTGATTTACAGTTGTCAATGTCTCCTCATCGTTTAGATTTTCAAAGAGCGATTTTTCTTTAGTATTACTTATATATTGAAAATAAGCTCGAAAAATATATGTTTCGATACATTAGCTTCTTCACGATTTTTATTAAAACTCAAGCAGAAGAATAATTTCGTATATTTAAAATAAAATATCTATTATCATAAAGTAACTACTTTCTTCGAAAAATCATCTAAAAAAGGAAATGAAATAAGGTAAAAATTAAGGTTAAGATTAAAGAAATAAATACTGTAAAATAAAAAGCATGCAAGACTTAATCTGAAACTAGACTGATCACGATTCTTTTCTATTTCCTTTATTTAGGATACACATAGACATTACGTTTGAGAACGCATGAAAAAGTAGGTGTAAAAATTAGGTTTAATGAACCTTGAGTGATATGCAATTTACAACACGTTAATTATATATAAATATTCACTTTTATTTACACTTTGGACTACACAGCATTGCTGTCCGAGACATAATTCATCATAGTTTCGCAATATCACAGAGCTCGTAATGCGGTACGTGAAATTG
>NW_017305451.1:1592504-1596195 GCF_001594115.1 Trachymyrmex septentrionalis
GACTATTTAGTTCTAATTTGCATCCATATTTCATCTACAAACTCAAAGTCCTAAGATCATAGTCTGGAAACGTTAAATTGCTGCAAACGACCGTTTTCCACGTTAGGCGTTGAGAGTTGAATTTATTTTAACCCCGATATCGATCCGCTTTTCGAGCGTTTAGTCTCGAACGCTCATTATTTCGCCGCTATATTACTAACGTATTCCATTCGCATTGCCACAATATGACGACCTCGCGATCATTATATGCAAACAGCCACGCGTCCACCCTCGCGCTCGCCAGACCAGCGGAATAGATTTACATTAGAACTTTTACGCATGTCGATTACGTTCAACTCCCGTTTCTCGCCGAGATCGGATCTAAGATCTTATTGCACCTTGTTAGCGAGCGACCATGTGATGTGCATAATCAGGCAAACGTTCACTCTCTCGCTCGCATGGGCCGATACGTGCAATCTCATTCGATCGTTTCGTCGAGAACGTTTTATGGATTTCTTATATGAGGAACCCTTACGGGCTCCGTGACTTCTATATTACGCGCAAATACGACTTTTGCGAACGCCATGATTTTGTGGAAACGTGTATTTTGTAATAGTCTAATTCGTAGTTCGGTACATGTATATATTTTAGTAGATTGAAGATACTCGTCGTAGAGAAAATGTAAACATTTCTAAGAAATTTCCATAATTCCTGAGTTTCTTGCACTTTGCGATCAACATTGACTACCCCGATAACTCTTGATTCCGATGATTTGGTTACCGTTAAGGGCCACGATAGAATTACCAAGTGATAACCGTGGGACACTTGCAGCTCATCGATTATCACAATCTTTAAGACTCTGCCTCGCAGTGAAACACACGTAATTACCGGTTCTAAAACTAATTACAATTTATATTATCGTTAAAGTTAACGATCGCGGCAATCAATTAACATACATGTCCATATCGTGACGCCGATCTGTTTCTCGTGTCGAAGATAATCTCCGGCGCCGCGATAGTCTTCGAATCGCATAATAACGATTTACGATGATCCCTCCTGGTCTTTTAAGACGAGATCGCTTCTACGACTCGCAGAAACATCTTATTATACGTTGTCAGCATTTTTCGCATGAAAAACGTTACGGAAACTGGTGTTCGCCGAACGCTTAACGAATGAAACCTGTTTGCGGATCGGATTTATTTTTTAATTTCGCGTACACCGCGACATGATAAATAAAGAGAAGGAGACAAAAAGAGGAAAAATAATGATAGAGGAAGGGAAGAGAGAAGCATTAAGGGAAAAAAAGTTGTTAAGTTGTTGACTAATTAGTTTAGCCTGTCTTTATTTTTTTCCGTTGGAGAATGTATATGTATTTAAATCAGATACACATCTCTTCAAGAGACGCGCGCGAAGCGCTGGTCTTATGCCGCAAGTGTGAGGGCAACACGTTTACTATTAGGTTACGAACATGACACTCTTCCTGCCCATCGGTTTAGTATTACTAACGCGCTTTACGCGACATTGTCATGCGTCACGGAAGCTCCAAGTCCTCGCAATGAACGCGCATTCTTTGCGTTTCGCGTCTATTCGTACGTGAACCTGGAAATGCGACGAGGGCGAGCCCGACAAATTAATCTGGCTCCCTATTATATGTACGTGTGTAAGTGTGCGTGTACGTATTAGTACGTGCGTGTCCCTCCTTTCTGCTTCATCGGCACGTTAATTAAGGGCGGCCCTAAAGCGGAATTAAAAAAATAACGCGTCGACGTTCTCCGCGCGATGGTGCGTGACAGAGCGGCCACTTTACGGCGACCGTGATAATTGAGAAATTTCTCTCATTACCCTGAAATGGTAAACGAGAAAATGCGGTTGAAAACTGGAAGCTTCTGTTCCAAAAACGATGGCTGTGTTCAACGGAAAAAGCTGGTTTGCGCAGCTGTTGTTTCACATTTTTTCACTTCATAATTTCATCATTGCTGCTTGTTTCATGCTGGATTGAAATGTACGGAGCAATGAAAATTAAAGAATCTTGTAACAGTTACTTTTTCTGCTGAACGCATGCAGTATCGATATCTTTTGTGCCAGGGATCAAGATAAAGGTTGGAGATGAAAATCGCTGCGCTATTGTTATAAAATCAAAAGCAGATTTATAACATGGCGATCGATATTGATAAAATATACGTATGTTATGATATTAGAATTTATTCTAATAACACACCGTAATATTACGTTTATTGTGAATCTCTCCCGAGCGAATTACATATGCTTACGTGATCATGGTGAAAATAATAATCATATAGGTTCGGAGAGATAGATAGTCATCATCGAAATGCACGTGTTTTAGCCAAGTCTAAAGCGCGTCTAGTCTAGAGCGCGGAGCTGTATAGTTAGTTACCAATTTCATGAAAAATTGATCGAACGTTACGACAGTCTCCCTTTCAAGCGCAACTGGTAAAGCGCTGCTTTATTTCGCTGCGGTGTTACTGTATTATTTCAAGCGAGTTAATGCCCCTGCATCCGTACAATAACTGGTTCGCTGCGGTTACGTAATACTACCTAATGGCAATAAGATAAGAAATCCCGTAGGGCAGTAAAACTCGTAACGCTCCCGATCGCTTTAGCTTTCCGCGTGCGGGTTTCGAGCGGGGGCTGCGCGCTTGTTACTTCGCAAGCACGTTCAATTTCTCGCGCGAGAGACTTTACACGTATTACGCGAAGGCGTAGCTGCGACTCGATCAGATCACGTAAACTGTGCCAGTTCGTGAATAAATGGATAATACATAGTGGAGTATGTGTGCAAAGAGAAGCCTAAAGTGGCTCGAAGGTAGGGTAATGCACGGTGAGGCGAACTTATCAGTTGCAAGTTGCAAGGTTCAAAGAGGCAGGCGTTGCCACGAAAATCAATCCTATTACTTGGATCAGATGGGAGAAAAATTGCAGATTACACTTCCCGTGACTTTAGGAAATAAAATCAAACTGCTGCCTGTCGCAACGATTTAGCTATTATTGTATTATTCGTAACTTGCGACTCGAAAGTCGTTAAGTAGGTATAAAATGTTACAAAGTGCCATTGAATTTCTTATTGTCGTGCAAGCTGCCGGTGCAGCGCGATGCTACGCAGTTACGGCGCACGCAGTGTTCGTAAGCGTACGCTTTAATTGACATTTTCTCTCTTTCTCTTATACGCTCAGTCAAAGCGCTCAGTCCGTTCGACTACGCTCAATTGTCCGCGGTGAAGAGACCGGCTTGTCCAGAATCGGCTCCAATGAAGTCAATACGGACAATAGCGCGATAAGTAGATAATAATGCATAATATAATAAGAGAGCACCGGTCGCGCGGTACGTTCCGTGCGTGACACAGTGTGTTGGTAGCACGCGCCACATTGAACCGCCAATTCAACTGGTTGAGCAGCCTTTAACGACTCCTTTCTACGCGAGCGGGACTCGACACACAATACTGTTTCGTCAATTTTATCGTTAGTCGTTAGGCAGCAGTATTGTCGAGTTTATGTAACGCGTATACATATTTAACCGTACTCGATCTAAAGGCCATGACGATGACTCTCATTTAAGCTCGTCAGAGCTGAATTAATTTTAAATATAATTGGGAGAATAATAGCTTCCTTCCGTTTATCTAAATGGTACCGAGTTATCTTCAAATGTAGTTTGACAGAAAAATGAAAAAGAAATCTCTTACTTAAGAGATATACAC
>NW_017305451.1:1596295-1605037 GCF_001594115.1 Trachymyrmex septentrionalis
CCAAATGTTTGACAGAAAAATGAAAAAGAAATCTCTTACTTAAGAGATATACACACATAGTTTACATTTTATTAGACAGCATAGGATGAGTATACACGCATAAGTATGTTTTAAAATTTCATGAGTGTGTTCCTGAAATAATAACGTGATCGTTGTGACTATTGTGACAAAAATGCTTCGAAATAATGGACACGGATAAATTTGAAATAATGTAGTAGATCAGATCGTGGCTGCTCAGGCATGGAAAATTATGGAGGGCACACTTTGAGCATCTCTTGTAAACATTACTCACTTAAAATGTGTGAAGTCATTATTCAATATCACTTGTGTCCATTATTTTAACAATGAAACATTTACGATGTAATGTTCATTTGTTTTTTTTTTTTTTTTTTTTTATCTAGGAAGACGCTCACGACATTTTCAAACATACTTATGACTCATATCTTGTAATTACGTTCTGTAATTATATTTATAAAGGTATATTTATAACGGCAGACACACAGGGAAAGTGATAATAGTAATTATCGAATGTATGTGCACTAATATTATATACGAATAATTGAACGAAAGAAAAGAGATCGCCCCCTCATTTAATCTATGGATGGTTATAAATGCTCCGATTGATCGTTTCTTCCCTATTGGGATATTCACATTTAAAATCACATAATGAAAACGTACGAGGATCTCTTTCACTCCGCGCAACGTACACGCGTTCGAACATAAAATTTTCATCTCATCAATTTTTCATTGGCTACCACGTGAGACCGTATCGATGCGTCGATACTCCTGGTTGCATCTCTCATCGGGCTGACGCGTTAACGAATAAACTTTATGAGCGTTGAACGGATCATGTGCTTTTACTCGTTCGCGCTGCGTGTAACGCACTGGTCAAATATGTAACTGCGAAGAGAACGAGGGGGAGAGAGAGAGAGAGAGAGAGAGAGAGAGAGAGGAGTGAAAGCACGAGAGAATGTTTCTCTCCCGAACGCTTTTCCACTCATAATGCCTGCAGAGATTACACCACGATATCGCAGTAAAGTACTGCATTATTGACGATATCCCGGCGTTAGAAGCAAAGTTCGGAGGATTCGCTCGGCGTTGCGTACGCGCCGGCCGGTTAAGTCACCTATGCTTTAACACCCCATAACTCATCGACCCCATGCATACGTACGTCGGTTAAATTATCGGGAGGTGAGGGCAGAGCAGCGCGATATACAGCTCGCAGTACGCGGCTCTCTTTCTCTCTAGTCGCCCGTGTTCTCTCGCTCTCTACGCACCTTCCAGTCTTTACCCATAAACGCGGCTGCGTATATATCGCTTTACCCATTACAGAATGCGGCGAGTTCCCATCCCGTCGAAGCTGTGCGAGCAAAACAACCCTCCTGTAGCGTCGCGAGATCTCTTTGCGTAGATCTCGTCGTTCTCGCGCGAACAGAGTGCCGTGTGAGACGTAAATCAAATGATTTTTATAAATTTCATCAAATTTTCTTCGATCGATCCTTTCTCAACGATTAGTGCAAATATAGCGTAAGATAGCCACGTTTGACGTATTTACAAATTACTCAGAATAGTTGTATTATTTACGCAGATTGTAGTGCTCGATGCACGAGCCCGTATTTAGTCGCGAGGGTGCATTAACCCCATTCTGTTTACAGGCAAAAAAGCACGACATCGCGAATAAACATTTGGAATTTCGCGAGATGCACGGAGGTAAACACTCGTCTGGTGGCACCTGACACCTATCACTGTCTATTCAACAGTTTGACGCACAGATGCCGCGTGTTAATTCGGAGCTGAGTTTCCTCTGGGCTCCGCAAATTGTTTGTATAAAGACGTCTGTCAGCACGATATGGCGAAGCACACAGCTGAATATCATAATTCAGGCATATCATTGAATATATCCGCGTGGGCTTGCATGGGCTTTAATTTCATTTGACTCACAGACACGTTGATTTGCACTCGAGGAAGATATTTTATAAAACAGCCGGAAATGAGAAAACGGTGTTATTATCACGTTCGAATTCGCTAAATGTGTAGGAGACGTACATTACGTACAAACGTAACGACTGTTACATTAAGTCGTCGATAAAGAGGAACGAAAGCTCTCGGGGGGGAAAATAATTGTACCAATGTAATTTTTGTCCCTTCCGCGTATAATGAGGCGACGAATAATTAAATTCGAAGCCAGCTCGGGGCAAACTCGAGACCGGCGACCCGAATTGTCTTCTTGTTGCTGCGGGCGGGATCCGAATGGTGAAAAATCGGGGCCGTAAAGAAGGGACAGCGAGCCCATCGGAAGGTAAAGTAAAACGGGGCGGGAGGGAGACACGTTGTGGAAGAAGAAAGAGGAGATGGGCAAAAAACGCGGAAACGTATAGGAGAGCACTGGCATACGAGAGGAAAGCGTCGAGCGGGTAAAAGCGAGAGAGTGCAATTACCCACTGGCAACGGAAAACAAACTAAAAGGGGAAAGAGGGGCAAAGGTAGAGGTGCACGGACAAGTTGGAAAAGAGCGAGTGAAAGAAAAAGAGGGAGAGAGAGAGAGAGAGAGAGAGAGAGAGGGAGAAATCAAGGGAAAAAAGAAGGGGAAAGAGCAAAGTGGAGACGAGAGGAAAACCCCGAGGAGAGAACGATAGAATAGGAGAAATGCCGTGACGCGTATGCTTCACCGAGCGAGTGAGAAGGACAAGGATGCGGCTGTTGGAGGCTGAGGAGAGTGCGCGGTAAGGTAAGTGGGTATAGGGGGAGGGGGGAGAGGGAGACGACAAAAAGAGTCTTGAGCGCGAGGCGGACAAGGAAAGACGAGGAATAGGGAGAGAAAAAGAGAGTGGGAGAGAGAGAGGGAGGGAGATGCAGAGATTACCATATAATGGTGCCCCGAGGGCGCATAAGCTGCGCCACAACGTAATTTCTTCGTCCCTTTTCAACGAACGGTGGCAACACGCTGCGCACACGTTCTATCCAGGCGTCTTCGTCGTTCCCGCATCAGTCGGGCTCACTTCTCCCTTCCTTCCCCCCCCCTCCCTCTCTCTCTCTCTCTCTCTCTCTCTCTCTCTCTCTCTCTCTTTCTCTATCTTTTTCACGATGCTCTCTTCGGTGCCCCACCATCGTCCTTCCCAAGAACTTGTTGCGAGCCATGCGTTGCGTTGCGTTGTCAAGTCGCGGTCTCAAACGTAATCCACCTACTTATCGAGCCGAGCCGAGCCGCGCCGAGCCGCGCGTCCCTACCCTAACTCCTCGTTTCACGGATCGAGATATCATTTCCTCGGCGCGAATGCGTTACCTGCGCTGCCAATCATCATTTCTCTATTACGTGCGCGCGCGCGCGCGCGCGCGTGATATGCATCATTCGTATGACTGCCGTATTTGCATTCACACATTACGATTACGCGCCGATCTTTCGCAATGTATACACACAGTCGTTTCATGGATATCGGTTCCTGTGGATTATCGCGTCGACGCGCGATTTAATGCGTAGTATCTTATCCTATAAAAAATCGAATACTGCATACATATGCGAAAATCAGCTTATTTCGAAATTGGCACGGATCCAGTGGTTGGAAACGCTATGAATTTCAACGAGACAAGAATATGAACCGACGCCACGATATCGATTTTGGCGAGATTCTTGAGTTTATTCAAATATAGTTTGTATTACTTGCGAGATATCTGGATCTCGCGTGAAGAAATCTTTTCTCTTTTATTTTTCACATTTATCGTTTATTTTAAGCACATTCAATGTTTTTTTAAACGATTACAAGGAAGAAATAATTATTACATTAATATTTTCTCGCAGCAAATCTTATAATGAAAGTAATATTTAAAAAATATAACTGTAAAATATCCAGGATTGTAGGTTGTGGTAAGTTAGTGTGTTTTTTTAACTAAATTAAGTTAAAGTTAATGGCTTATAAAAATTAATAAAATTAAATTAAAAGTTGAAGGAGTAAAGAATTAACTTAATAAAAGTTAAGTTAAAATTGAATTAACTTGAGTTTAAAAAAAAGTTAATTTTGAAAAAAATTATTTTTGAGATCAGAATGTCCCAATTTTTCTTAAGATGAGATTATTTTAAATAATACTTACAAATATAGATTATTAGGTAAATTTAATTTTATATTCACATGTAAGTTACTTATATAATATATAAGAGTCATATCATAAACCGTTTTTGTCAAAATCTTGCTAGAGAGAAGCTATTATATAATTTGCATTATTTCTCTTTCTTTAACCTTTATCTAACTTTCTTTAACTTCTGAAACGTCTGCTCATGCATGTTTACGATTACATCGATTAGATATTGGTTACAAAAAATATACGTAAAAATTTAGAAAATGCGGATGCGCAGTACTGTCCTACAATAATTCTTCGTCTAAGGCTCATTTCATATTTATTTATGTTGCTAAAATATAACGTTTATGATGTCTAAAATTTTACCAGTCTCACAATTCGTTAGCTAAACGTGAAATTAAGTAATAAATCAGAAATGTCTCCTCTCAATTTTTTTCAGAGCGACAGATCTAAAAAACTAATCAAATATCTAATCCAAAATAAATTCTATTCCATCTCTCGCGATCCTGTATATTCTGTTCTGTCATTTACCCAAATTCAATCTCGTGCAAATCCACGCGGATGGAGCTTCTTGTTCCGTCACCGAACAATACCCGATTGAAAATCATCATTGTTGGATCGACAGAATCACCGATTGCCGAAGGATGTCACGTGGGAGTCATCGCGCACGTCGGGTGTATCTCTCGCCTTGAATTACGTCTCTCACATTTTGACGTCTTCAGGCAGCACGTGACTCGTATATTTACGAGCGACACAAATGCATTCGAGGGAGGTGGAATCATAGCACTAATGTACACGCGCGTATGCCCGCGTAACCGCGATAGTGGTGCGTCCAGCGCGAGCAACGCGCGTACGAGAAGGCAATGAACTTCACCTCCTCGACTCGTATTCTCGAAGAGATGACGACGACGACGACGACGACGACGACGACGACGGACGACGACGACGGACGACGACGACGATGCAGCCTTTACGTGTATATAATGGCCCATGTTTATACCCTCTCATTCGTACGTACGCGCTCACGTATATATGTTCACGTACACCTGCGGCTCGTGCGTGTGCCACGCACACGCGCGCTTTTATTCGTTTAACCCCGTGGGCGATTCGCGCTTGCGTACGCACGCGGACCGCAAGAAGCGAAAGAGAAAGAGGAGAAGGAAAAGAAACGAAGACAGAAACCGACGGTATTGTTGTGTCACGATAATGTCGCTCTCGGTACAGTAGCGGGAGCCGCTTTCGATATGCAGTTCCGCAGCGCGTAATTTATGCACGCCGTAAAGAGCACGTTTATGACGTGCTTTGAAATTTATCATTTCATGAATTTTTTATTTTATTTTATTTTTTTTTTTTTTACCGCGATTTTTGTCTCGCTGATAATGACGGATTTAAAAGAGTACCGTATCGTTCACCACGTAGGCTTTTTTTTTTCACGACGATCCGATTCGTTCTGGCTGCATCGGTGATGATGGACAGCGCCTGCTCGCACGTACCCGCGACGCGGTAATAAACTTGTATCATAAAGGCGAGATAAACCCGCCTTTATAGAAGGCACCATTGTGAATTCGCCATCTGCTAACCTGTTACTTGGTATTATCGATGTCATTTCGATAATACGAATAATTTCCAGCCAGAAAATGTCGATGTACTTTGAATCCTCGATTACGTCGCGCGTGATCAGCGCCGATTGTGAGAGCCCGCGGTAAATTCACACACGCTGTAGTATTTCTACGAAGCGCACACGTTTCGTTGTACGGACACTTATCCGTTTGGTGTTATCTACGAATACGCCAGATCAATTCCTAATTCACAGGAAATCTCTCGGGAGAGTTATAATGCAATGAATCGCAGTACTTTTAAGGAAACATGAATAAGTGGTTGACTATACTTGGTACATCTCAAGTATTACAAAATCCGTCACAAGACAGGGCATGGGTCGCGCAGAAGAGATGACTTTTACGAAATCCCTCGAGACTTTCGCTCATTCGTCGTAAAGAAACTACCGGGATCTACCGGGTACTATCGGCTGCACACGACCGCTCGTAAAAAACGAATCGAATTTATTCCTGTCGATCTCCTGGCGTCGCCTTTCGAAAGGCCATAGGTGAAGACGTATCACAATCTGGAATCAGGTATCGATAGGCCAAACGGTTAACGGGGAATCACAGCCCCGTTTTACAGTAAAAAAAAGAAATCATCGTGCATCCCCCCATATCATAATGTCGCACGCCGCGCAACGAACGGTTGCGAGTGTCCGCGCCGAGAACGGTCACACAGTATGCCGTGCAATTTTCTCAAGTCCAGCCACTTATTCTCATTTACGTTCAGGTTTACATCATCGAAGCAGTAAAATGTTACTGCTAGGTGCACAGGTGTGTGCCCTGATTTTTCTTTTTATCCTCCGTCCGTCCGTCCGTTCGTAGGTCGGTCGATCGGTCGGTCGGTCGGCTAGTTGGACGATCGTGAGTGTCGGTTGGTCAGTTGAATGCTCGGACGGTTGGCAGCCGATTGGTGTTGGTTAGCTCGGTCATAGGACTTTTTGTTCGTCGTTCTACTAGCACCTAACGCGAGTCAAGGCCTGTCATTATCCGGCTCTTGCTACTCCTCCTTTGGCTCCCTAGCTCGTCCATCTACGCGTAGATTATCCTGGAAACTTATTGCGGTAAACTTCGACAATAACGATGGAATCGAATGTATTTTCTTAGCCGTGGCAACTCGGCCTCGCCTCTTTTCCTCTATTCCGCTCGGTGCATCGAGCTCCCGGTTTGGGGGGCTTCCCGACGGGAAAACTAACTGCGTGCGAGTTTGCACGCGGGGCCCGAAGAAATCGCTTTATTAGCGCAAGAGGGTGTTATGACGTAGTTATTCTTCGCTGCTCCGTATTCGATTGGAGATACGTGCTATTAGAGGTGACGGTACGGACGGCCGGCTAACTGACCAGCCGGTTGGGTGCGTGAGTTGGCGTCTTAATAACTTCCCCTTCCTCACTGGTGATATACATCAATTATCCAAATTGGAGTGTAACGCTCTCGAAATTATCTGCGTAGTCTGCAACGTCATTATTCGATACTGTTTCATCATTAGCCTGAGACCTACAATCTTAAAACGATATCTCGACTACTGGGTGTCTTTCGCGCACTTGGGTGTGACTGCGGTGTGATTTCTCTAATCAACTGCGCCTTTCTTCCTCTGTAATTCTCTCTTCGAGTGTATTTCGTTAATTTTATTTCCCTTTAAAAAGACGTTTTATCTTATGAATAATTAATCCTTTACTCGGTATAATAAGAAAATCTCATCTCGTTTCTATTTCACACATCTGGTCTCTCTCTCTATTGACGTTAATAATAACATATAAGATATGTGTTATTATGGTTTTGTCGCGCTTACCTGACGTGTGTTTTTTGATGGTGTAATGAACGCGTACCTGTGCTAGAAGATACGCGGAAATAATTACAACGTGATCCGATAAAACGTACTAATAAAAATGTCGTAATGGCGCAAGTCATCCCTAACGGGAACTAGTTTATCGAACCATCTCCTGGCGCGACTGCATTAGTATCTGTGAAACCATTTTACAGAACTTATCGATCATGCCTGCACCGATGCAAGAGTAAAGTTTGTATAATTGGCTACGCACTGACGACTACCTATCGCGAAACTCTCTTTTCTCGCGGGTCTAACAAATGATTTTAATGTCACAGCACGTAATTGACTATTAAGCTTTCTATAATTGCTACCAGCGTGTTTGTACAGAATACAAATTGATTCGATGAATCTTGTCGATGCGTCTCGCTTGCTAAACGATCGCGAATTTGTGTTACTGATTAACCGCGGACGCCATCAACGAATAGGCATGCCACACGAAGCGTAAATCATATTCTCTCGGTATTACTCCTAGTTATCCGAGAGGCACTCACTTTCTATTCCCTTTAACGTTCTTCCTGATTTCGCGACAGCTATTAACACGACGGAGTTCTCACTTTTTGAGTTGACCCCCTAATAAAAACAAAGCCCACCAGGTGATGATTTTGTAATTTTCCAAAATGGACAAGTGCGCTCTTTTTTTCATTAGCGGCTCGTGTGCCGACTCGCGCACGGAAGCAGAGGATCACGCTTCGTAAATGGCACTCGCCATTTCTCGCGTTGACCGGCCAATTACTGCACGAGCGTATATATATACGACCCATGAGGGTCCGCTTCAACGGCCTGCGACGAATAGTAAATAATAGTAAATAATAGTATCGCGGCCAGCTTGCTTCGCCAGTCCCTCACGTGCGCTGGAGTTGCGCGTCACGCGTATGTAAGCCGAGTCACGTACGTACGTCAATCGCTGCTCAACCGACACCTCGCTTGCATCATCTTCATACGATTCCATCAAATTAAAAAAAAAATATCTTCCTTTTTAAACGTCCTATTAAGGCAATTATGAAGAAAGCAAAGTGGATATGTTCGATCCTTTATTATTCCTAATTATACGTGGACGGCGTTTTGAAGGAAAAATAGATTAGAATTAAATCTGATTCAGCCTTATATCGGTTGTCTCACTTTTCATCTCTTTCTCTCCTCGACAGCGCAGAATGTGACTCGATGAAGTCACTCGAACGTATCCCGAAGGCACGATTAAACGGAGAGAGAGAGAGAGAGAGAGAGAGAGAGAGAGAGCGAGAGAGA
>NW_017305451.1:1605137-1605773 GCF_001594115.1 Trachymyrmex septentrionalis
AGAGAGAGAGAGAGAGAGAGAGAGAGACGAGTCGAGCGGACGGTCTTTTGACTTCGGTTTTTCTCATTCTCATTCTCTCTCGCCGTAGCGAAATATAAAAGGCCGAAGGCGACGTAAGCGCGCGCCACTGAAACCGGAGATCTGTCTCTCTGCCTCCTCCGCAGCGATCTTGCCGGTGGTTTTTTTCGATGCATCGGCCGATGGATGGTCGCGCGACTGTACAGTTTAAACCCGACGAAGACGGATGAAGTTCAGACGGGCGGGACACAAGGGCACACGTATTCGAGGAATATACTTTTACGCGAGCACGGAGAGAGAAACGCGCGGGGAATCCGCCGGGATTCTCCGGACAATATACGGACACAGGCACGGTCGCGTTCCTTCCGCGGCGCGGAAGGCGGCTTTCCTACGCTTTTGTCCGCCGCTCGCTGCACGCTCGGTGCGCGATTATCGAGCGCGCATCCGAGAATCCCTGGCATCCGCGTGTCGCCTGCGCCATAAATATCGTCCGCGTACACACTCGTGGCAGATGGGCGCACCCACGTGCTATACGTCGTGCGTTTCTCTATCTATCCTCCGTCCTCTCGCAGTACATGCGGTTACGTCAAGTATTAAGAGGCTGTACCACCCCCCCCC